>NC_079540.1:2567883-2590383 GCF_003711565.1 Takifugu flavidus | reverse complement strand
TTTCATTGAGACCCTTTATTATTTCAATATCTGCTGGAAATGCATTGATAGATCATTTAGTAACATTTTTATAGCCTTAGAAATGAAACATTTTTTTATGGTCACTATTGTGACCGGTGGGATTAAATGGGTTAAGTGGGGAAAAACGAGCCTTATTTGTGACAATATTCTCTGTGGAAACAAATCCCACGGGCCATTATGAACAGAGGCCGGTAGGGGGCACTGCTGCACCGTGTGTGTGCTCTTCCTAATTGTCTGAAGCGGCGCTCATTTTTCCCTCCAAAGAGCCTGTCGGCCCAGTCATGTTGTATCGGTGTTGTTGACATGTCCACACAACATATTACGTCACATTAACCCTGAGGCTGCTGCTCCTGGGGGAGTGTGGGGAAAGATGGGGGTGCGATTGGTTGGTATTGACAGTTTGCGGTTGAGGAACTATTGACATGTTCTGCATGGCTGATTTTTTTAATGTCTTCGACCTTTTCCCCGCCCCTGTGTTGTGAAGATGATCCCTTCCTCTACCATCTATTTTCAAGGGTCCTCCTCTCTGCTCTCCGGTGGTCCTTTCATCTTTCAAATGAGAGAAGCACTCGGCTCCTCGAAGCCTCTCTTTCCATATGTCTTTATACACTTCTTCAGTGTCCTTCCAATAGATCCTGTTTCTATTAAAATGCATGACTGGTTGTACTTTAAACTCCAGCAAGCTGACTCGCGCACCAATTTTCTTCAGGAAACCTCTGCAGGTTCTGTCATCTCATCCATCTCCTCCAGCGTGCGCCTGCACCTGCTTCTCCTCCTTCCTCATAACTGTCTTCCTCATCCTCCTGCTGTCTTCTTTTGCATCACTATCTCACCACAGAGAACCGGTGCAGCCTGAAACGATCCCAAACTGCTCCCCCTCACCCTTTTGGCCATCTTTCATAATGTCCATTCTCTTTGACCCCATCACTCTATCAATCTCCATTTGCAGTTGGCTCTCTCCTTCCTCCCACTTTCAGTTTTTCCCCTTCTCTTCCTCTGCCTTGCTCCTCCCTTCCCTCTCTGGGGTCTTCTTTTCCGTCTGTTCCATTAACAAGATTTATCCTTTGTTGTAATTACAACACACCCATATGCGGGGTAGTGCCACCATTGACCACTAAGTGTCGCTATTGAGTTATGTTGTAAAAAGAGGAAAAAAGGTTTCTGAGAGAGAAAGTGCGTGTTTGTGTGTTTCTACCATCAGAATGTCCACCAGATACAATCACAAGGGCAAGTAACTACCACAGTATTTTATTTTGGTTTTAAACAATGACTAAAGTGGTTAAATCTCTGAGCACTGCGTCATCTTCACATGTTTATCCGGGCCCAACTAAATACCATATGTATTTTCATAATTCCCAGCTCCAGTCAGATAAACATAAACACCATGCACACTGAAAAATGTCCATGAGTTTAAGGCACATAAATTATAGTGTAGTGATTAGAGAATCTGTAAAATCCTAGTGAAGCTGCAGGCATTGGGTGAGGCCTTTAACAGGGGACGTTTTTCTCAAGTCCAACATTTATTTGTCTCAGTCTGTTGGTCCACATCTCTGGTACCGTGTTCCCTCTAAAGTAATGGGCTCTGGTGCTGACAGAGCCTGATGGATGCTGGTTCATCCCTCCATGCAACGTGAGTGACAGAGTGACAGACACAAAGGGTGACAGTGACAGAAGCAGGGTGACAGTGGCTGATTGGCAAGAAGATGTCTGGCCAATTAAATTGTGATTATTATACACGCATGTGCTATTTTAGAAAAACACAAAAGTGCTATTTTACAAAGATAGTTAAAAAAACTGTGTTTTTGGTTGATAAACCTGTAAATTGGGCTGCAATAAGAGAAACTAGTTCTATTTGCTCACTACAAGGCGCCACGGTGGTAGACTAACAGATGGACGGCGCGCACAGCGTGACGGCGTGATCACAGCAGGGCTGGACACTCGGTGGAGACGTGGACATGCTGCCGTTGCTGCAGCTCTGCAGATACATTGTGTGAAAGGGTATATCAGCGAGGTGTGCATCACACAGGGTGTCTTCCCCGCTGCACGGTCGGCTATTCTGCACGATAGCGGTTCTGAGCGAGCAGTTCCAGCTTCTGATGGTATCAGGTTCTAAAAGAGGCTCCTTTAGGTTATGGACAGGAGTCATTTCCATCCCATCAGTACTCAAACACAGCACAATTTTGGCTGTTTCTGATGGTGTCTCATGTTCCTCATTGGGGTTTCATGCCGCTGTCATGTTGAGGCAGTCCTGAACGTTCGCTTGTTCTGGTGGTAAACAGGTGATCATGAGTCAATGTAAAGTGGTTTAATTGTGTTTAATTAGTCTGCAGTCTTTGTGTTTACGCATGTTGGAGTGTTTGTGAATGATGAAGTGAAATGTTGTCACTGCAAATAGCCTAAAACATTTTAGACTCGCTCCCTCTAGTGCAGGGCTGCCTTGTAAAGAGAGGACATATTTTTTATGTGTGTGTGTGTGTGTGTGTGTGTGTGTGTGCACAAGTACAGGTGTGAACCGGTTGATAAAGTTTATCAGCTCAGGGCATGTTGCTGCTAGCAAATGCTGAAGTGGAGGGAAAGGCCATGCGAGCGCGTGTATGTGTGTGTGTGTGTGTGTGTGTGTGTGTGTGTGTATCCCTGAGGAAGAAGATGGCAAAAGTAATGCATTGCTGATGACCCACTCCTCAAATCAAAACGACCCCCCACCTCCACACAACCCACATAATACACACACACACACACACACACACACACCACACACACACATGCAGCGACTGATTTTAATCCATTTCAAAGGAGCAGCGCTCAACATTTTAATAAGTTGGTAATTTTCTACTGCAGTATCCAAAAGCAGCCTATTGTGTGACTTTCACAAGATCTAGATGAACAGACTAACACACGCACGCACACACGCACTCGTCCAGTTTACAGCCCCGTAATGTTTGGAACGCTACTGCACACGCCACATCTCAAATATGTTATCACATGTTACCACAGCTCCATTGACAATATATTTGCTGTGCAGGAAAGATCTAATCTGTGTTTCACGGGATGGCTGTGATGCGTTCTATCAAGCACCTGAACGTGCACCTGTGTTTCTAAAGGACACGTCAACCCGCTCGTTACGCAAAAGAATGAGTAAAAATAAAGCCTTCATTAATTGCCAGTGACAGTTGCAGCCCTGCATTAATCATGTCAACCCTTTTCTTCTTGACGCAGTTGCATCTCTCCAGGCTGCATATTTCCCCCACCACTAACATCTGTCCCGCAGATGAGGTCGATACGACGACCTTTTGAATGTGAAAATCCTGATGAGATGTTTAATTACTGAGCAGAGAGCAAACGGTCGGACTCGCTCGCCGTCATGTATGGAAGTCTCAAGTGGACAAATTAAATTTTAAATCAAGCCCGCATGTTTATTTAGACGTCTCATCCCTCGTTTAATGAAAGCTGATTATGGATGTTGAATATCTAACAGGGAAGCCATTGATCTGTGCTGTGTTTGAAAAGAAGCTTTTGGAGCGGCCGCATTTCTGAGCATCCTTGAACGCACCAAGACGGGAAGCTGATAAGTCAGGGCTCCCAAATGCAGCAGCACGCAACCTTAATGAACCTTTGATTAACAGTGAATACATAAAGTGACGGAGCTGATGAACCGGCGGAAGATGGATGGCTCTTCGTAAACTTCAAGTACCCCCAGATTCATCTCCGTCTTGCCTTAGAGTCGACAGACCCAATGTCCTCACAGTGGTAGATAATCTGGGTGTTTACCGACTGTGATCGAGTTAAAACGTCTCCACACTGGTAAACTGTGTACGCCCACGTGATGATATAACACTAGATGGCACTGTTGTAACACACACACACACACACACACACACACACACACACACACACACACACACAAAGAAAGAGAGAGAGACAGGGAGAGCAAGCATGATACTACATAAGGCTCAAGATGGAGTCTCTGACACACACACACACACACACGCATACACACACACACACACACACACACACACACACACACACATGATCCCAAACACAGGGTCACGTGATCAGCCGGCAGCATTGTATGTACACTGCTGCAGCATGGACAGGTTCATAATTACACTCCATGAATCGGTTATAATATCTCACACCCACCAGCTGCTGTCAAACACCGTCAGCCCAAGTGCTGAGGTGCCTTGCTCAGAAGCACTTCAGCAGAGTGGTTCAACTCACAGGCGCGCTCCTGCAATTTGTTCCAGCTGCAGCTTTGAGTGTTGTCTGAGGAGGGTCTCGCCTTTGGAAGATGACAGACGGATCCGGCCCGTGTCTCTGACCTGAGTCCAGCATCCTGGACAATGAACGCTGACAAACCCGGAAGGCAAACCCAGAGGCCGTTCTCACCTGACAGCGCTGCCCTTTAAATGACCCGCGGCGTGTTTACCTGTGGTGACCCAGTCACTCATGACAACCCCCTCATGCACAGTTTAACGTCTGAAAACCAACCAACTCCATTTACGGCTTAAAATCCACGGATCATTGGGATCAAACTCCAAAAAAAAGGTTAGAATTTTAACATTCACCCTCTGGTTTCTTGTCTTTAAAGCTCCACTCACCAAAGGCTTGGAAACAAAGAGCGATTCCAGATGTGTGGGTGTAGCAGTCACCAGAATTGGTGTTGATAAATTACCATTATTTTATTAACAAAGGTCAGACTGTTCATCAAAGGTTCTTCTTCTAACTTATTTGAGTTCTTACACATTATATTCTTATTGAAAACGAGAGGATTTTTTTTTTCAACATCGGGAAAAATAGAAAAGGTAAAAAACAAGATGGTTGTGCAGCATTTGTGAATCTTCCCCGGCTTTAAAAGCAACTGTAAGTGTTGGCCTAATGTGTGTGTGTGTGTGTGTGTGTGTGTGTGTGTGTGTGTGTGTGTGCGTGTGTGCATCAGACTTCACAAAAGTCGCTGGTCGACGCCTCAGCAACCGCCAGGACAGCTGCTCCTGACAGGAAGTTAAACTGTCACACATCCTGCTATAATCCGGTTTAAAGGGTATTAAAACATGTAGCTGCTCGACAAAATGTTCTGAGAGAAGGTCCAAGTTTCCGGTTGGTGTTCCATGAAAAGACAGTGACAGTCTGAGTGATGGGTATTTTGGCCAAAACAATAAATTTATTGCAACTTAACGTTAATTGTATAGTTTCTCTTACAACTAGTCACAATTAGAAACCCTTTGAACAGGATGAAACCCTGAGCAGGACCGGGCTCATATGGGGAGACCCTCCTGCTGATGGCTGGACAGAAGCTAACGGAGGGGAAAGGGGGGGTCGTGTGGACGTCTTTTAATAACCTGGGTGAAATTAAACCGACATATTTGGTTTTTTACTGATGTTTGAACTGAGAATAGCTGCCACAGATGTGGCTGTGAGTCAGAGATTCCTTCCTCTTCTTCCCGGATTGCTCTCTTCTTTCTAGCGCTGAGGCGAAATCGGAACATTCGCGACATTTTCTGAAAGATTCGTGCAAAGACGTAGAAAAACGCAGCGTGACCTGCTGCCGTTTATCATTAAGCCATAAAAAATGTTTCTGGGTCATCTCATATCAACAATATTTCTCCTCTCGCGCCTAAAGGGTTGGGGTTTTTTCCCCCTCCTTCACATAAAAGAGGGAAAACCACGGCAGAGGGGTGGACAGCAGATGGAGGGTAGCAAAGCAGAGGGAGGAACAATGTGTGTTTAAGTGTGTCAACACACAGATATTTCCTCTGCAGCACTCTGTCTCTCTTCATATCTCACTGAAGTGTGAGGGGAGTGGGCAGCAGGCCTGTCTGCAGAGACCACACACACACACACACACACACACACACACACACACACACACACACACACACACACACACACACACACACATAACCTTTAGCGTATTAGCTGTAGGAACATGGAAAAAGGTTCTAATACGGCGATGCTAAACCAGGAGAAGGAGGTACGTGTGGGAAATGCAACATAAATCGGGTGTCATACACACCATCCATGTGATCGTGGCAATAATATATGCCCGTTACAAAGCCTGAACGGGTAAAGGCTTCAGAAACGAGCAACAATCCTGTAAAATGTCCTCACCTACGCCAATCCATCGTTTTCCATAATCAATACTGTGTGAACTTTATGTTTTGGCGCTTTGCACTTATGAAGCAAAATAACAAATTTAGATCCTCTTGGCCGATACGACAGAAGGGCCCTAGATGGCGCAATCGCTGGCGCAAACTGGCCTAGCAAGAACGAGGCTTAGCTCATAGCTGTAGAACTTCAGCATCAACGTGTAAAAAGCCTCTGCCAGAGCCCAGCAACAGCATTCAAACACAAGATAAAGTGGTTCACTATCGTGTCTGCTATAATAGAATCAAATATGAAAAAGAACCAGCTGGCACAGGGGTGCAGAGACCAGCATTTGTGGGGAAGCCCATAAACAACCTCTGATTATTTATCGTATTAATACTTGGATTCCACGTGAAATGAATTTGGGAGTTGCGTCTCACATTAGCACGCCGCGCCCTTCGGCGGATGACCTATTTGTCACATTTTTACCGCCAATGAGACATTGGAGAGCCTGGACTTGTGGCTCTGCAGCCGGTTAAACAAGTGTAAATAACCATTCTCGGGACTTGTACTTAAAACTTTACATCACCTTTAAATACTTTATTCCATAATAAAACACCGGCCTTGATGTCACTTCATTACTCCATTAATCCTCAAGCCCGAATTAAAATTCACTTCTGAGAATACTCACGGTCGTCGAGGCGATGTCGCAGACTGACCTTGGGGCGATCACGCGGCGGAGCGGAACCCCTATAGCAGGAGGAGGGTGAGAGGGCGTCAAGGACGCCTCTTGGTGGAACGTGCAGAGTTCCAGCCATTAACAATCGGATCACGGCCTGGTTGACCCACCTCCCTGCCACAGGTCAGAGGACAGAACGGCCGTGATGTACGTGCTCATGTACTGTCGGGTCAGAGGTCACCAGGAGGCAGCGTAACCAAACTTTCCCACAAATTTAACGAAGAAAAGCTCATTCTGCCCCTCTCAGCCCAGCTGGACCCGGTTTTCTCTTTGGAACCATTTTGCTTGGCTGGGGGGGGGGGGTCTGTCTGTCTGTCCGTCTGTCTGTCACTGAGTAATAAGCAGGTTTGGTCAGCTGACATCACTTGTTTCCTACCCTTCCTTCCTCACCCTCCACGGCCATCCGTTGGTTTTAGGTCCACTTGGGTCGATGTTCAAAAGGGGATTAAAGCCATGAAACCTGGGCCAGTTATGTTGGGATCTTGGGTAACCTGTTATAAAATGCTTATCTAGGCGATGGTCCATCTGGCCACCATCCATCCATCCATCCATCCATCCATCCACCCATCCACCCACCCACCCACCCATCCATCCATCCATCCATCCATCCATCCATCCATCAGTTAAGCGTTGGTGTCCACAACAGTTTTAAGCTAACATACAGAAGTGACCAAAGCCCCAGGAAGACATCTGAAGGTGTGAGCGTTCCTCATGAGAGAGCAGACGTTTCACCGGCCGCGCTGATGAAGCCATTAAAGTGGAAAGACTCTCAATTCAACAAGAAATGTTGGGGACGTCTCACTTGTCACCCCCAGTTTTCACCTTTATTCTTCAAACGCCCACGGCCCCCACCGGTCCAAGTGATTTCAGCTGCAATGCCCAGTTCTCCCATTACTCCCTGTATCTCACCCAGTCCTTCTTTTCCTCCCGCCCACCCGATCTGGATTCCACCATTTTTTCCACCCCCTCCCCCCCTCCAGGTTCTTGGCAGTGCTTAGCACTCACCCACCTTGTCTAACTAGCAGGTTGATGTGTCTGGTTTGTGTTTCCTCTGCGTGTGTCGGCGAGCATAGGAGTGTGTGTGTGTGTGTGTGTGTGTGTGTGTGTGTGTGTGTGTGTGTGTGTGTATCGGTAGTCTAGACGTGGTTTCCTCTCCTGTGTTTGTCTTTTTCCTCAGGCCAGCTGATCTGTGCAGCCAGGAATGTAACTGCTACTGCTGCCCCCCGCCCCCCCCCCCCCCCCCCCACACACACACACACACACACACACACATGCTCTTTCTCTCCGCAGCTCTTTTCTTCGTGGCTCATTTTGTTTTTCTGTCTCTTTATCTTTACATATCTGCCAGCACCGTTAGCTTTTCTTCATTTCATCCTCTTTTCTCTCCTTTTCTTTCTCACAATTTTTCTTCCTGCCGACAAAATTGGCTTCCACAGCAGGAGTGGACTCATGTCTGTTTGTACAGTTCATACTGTGTGTGTGTGTGTGTGTCTGTGTGTGTGTGTGTGTGTGTGTGTGTGACTGGTGCGGTGACAGTAATGTACACACATTATGCTGCATTGTTTTTGCCAACTTATGAAAAAAAAATATGGCTGTCAGAATAATGCATTAATTATAAATCATGATTAAAAGTAGTGCTTACACACGATGCCCTTAGACCAGGCATGGGCAAACTAAGGCCCGGGGGCCACACGCGGCCCGTTAAACGTTTTAATCCGGCCCGCCAAACTTGAAAAATTAAATGAATAAACCTTGTTAATGTTAAATTTTCACTGCAATTCTGGTGTTTTCCCACTAGAAAAAAGACAGTCAGGAGGAGAGTGATGGTGATATCCTGAAGGATAACAGAACTTTCAGTGCTTTAAAATAGAAATGGTTATTAATTTTTTTTAAAAAGGCACATTTTATTCATTTAAGTGTTTTAAGACTCATTCCAAAGTCAGATATTTTGTTGTAATCTTCTCTTCATTTTCATTTGAAATTAAAGCACATGTTTTCTCCATATCCCAAGATGTGTATTTTTTCTCCAATGAGGTGAGGTTACCAAAGCACTCCATCCATCCATCTGCTCCTGGTCCGGCCCCTTTGTCAAATGTTAGAACCCATTGTGGCCCACGAATCAAAATGTTTGCCCACCCCTGCCTTAGACTGTAAACAAATTGAGCATTTGCATTATTTCACTTTCAACAATTGATTTGATTTTGTATTTCCTGTCACATGTAGTGACAGGAAATGGACACTAATGTTCATTTCAAGGATATAATAAAGCTACGAGTTGCTAAAGATAGCTGCTATCAGTTTCCCAAAGATTCGCTCAGCATCTTCGCTGTAAGTGTCAGGAAATCGTGGTCTGTGTCGACTAAAAATCCAATATTTAGACACATTCACAGTCCTCTGCCAGGACCTAGAGTCCCTGTACGGGGAACTTGTGGACATGGTGGCTCTTCACTGGGTCCCATCAGAACCTCACAATAATCACTGCTCCGTGTTCTCCATCACATCGAACAGATCAGACCTTTTCCAGGCTCAGTAATATTGCTCGGAGCGAAGCTTAATGCTGAATTCCATCTTCGGGACATCGTCTGGCGGGTTCCTACATTACTTTTGCTGCTGAAGTGCTCCAAAATATTTGCAGCAGTGACAATCCCAGGAAACATCTCAGAGATGTGAAAGAGCAGAACATGGACAGATTAATGCTGTTATTGTGCTCTTTGGTCCATTTACTTGCAGCGAGCCAGTCTGTTAAGCTAACTGGACACCGAGTCTGTTCTACACAAGCTAACAGGGTTTCCTTCAGACATGGGGCAAATCAGATTAATTCCAGATCAGATGTTTTCTCAAGCGCACTCTCCACATTATTCACTGCAGGTCATCAAATTAGAGTCGTCTGACTAGACATAATCAATCAATCTGCATGCTTGCTGCTAACATTCGGAGCGCGGTGGGGTGGAATGAATAGAGTGTTATCATCTGCAAACAAGTGTCCCGTCGAGTCGCCGTGACGATGAAGTGCTGCGAGGCTTCATCATCACCCTCCCATTGTCCCTCCAGGAAGACTTCCCTGAGCTTGATTCCTTCCTCTTCCTCTCCTCCTTTCATCTTCACTCCCCCCACCCTTCCACCTTCCTCCACACTTCTGTCCCACCTTCCTTTCCTTCATCCCTCCCTTCCACCTTCCTTCATCCTCCCTTCCACCTTCCTCCATCCTTCCCTTCCTTCATCCCTCCCTTCCACCTTCCTTCATCTCTCCCTTCCATCTTCCTCCACCCTTCCCTCCCACCTTCCTTCATCCTCCCTTCCACCTTCCTTCCCTTCCACCTTCCTTCATCCCTCCCTTCCACCTTCCTTCATCCCTCCCTTCCACCTTCCTTCATCCTTCCCTTCCACCTTCCTTCATCCCCCCTTCCACCTTCCTTCATCCCTCCTTCCACCTTCCTTCATCCTTCCCTTCCACCTTCCTTCATCCCTCCCTTCCACCTTCCTTCATCCTTCCCTTCCACCTTCCTTCATCCCTCCCTTCCACCTTCCTTCATCCCTCCCTTCCACCTTCCTTCATCCCTCCCTTGCACCTTCCTTCATCCCTCCCTTCCAAACTGACTTCTATTCACACCCCTTCAGCTTTGAACCTCTGGGGTTGTAAAATTAATCAGCATTAAATGTAAAAACCTTGTTTTTCCTTTCATCTCTGACACACGGGAGAGGCTCACACGTGCACAAACTCTCACTTTAAATTAAACAGATAAAAATTCTCTTTCTAGTTGGCCTCAACTCTGACCCACACACACACATGCACACACAGCCTGGCACTTGACACACACCTCAGATAAATAAGCAATGTGGGAGGAAATATAAAAGTTCTGTACAGGAAGAAAAAGTGAAGAAGGTGAATTCAAAGGAAAAGTTTACAAAAAGACTTCTGTGTTCTCCGGTTCCTCACCTGCTCTCAGGAGCGTTTTTAACGGAACTGAAAAAAATCTGTCTTGAAATAATCAACACCCTCCTTCATTTCAAAAAGGGACATTGAAAAATCTCTGCCCACACACACACACACACACACACACACACACACACACACACACACACACACACACACACTCACCTCATAACCATCTGGTTAAGGCATCAACCCCCTGTTTTATGATCGGGGGGGGGGGGCTGCCACACAGCACAATGCCTCTCTGTCTTCCCCTCGTTCTTCCCCTGCTCCGGTTTGTCCCCCATCCCTCGATCCCTCAGCACATCAATCCTCTGCTCCGTACCCTCACCTCTCCTCTCTCTTCCACTGCACTAACCTCCGGCTCCTTTGACTCTATTCCCGTCCTTTGTGTTTGTCTCCGTCTTGTTCGCACTCTTTTGACATGAACGTCCCCACTTTGGATGCTCTTTTTTGATGCCCAAGCTCGGGATTACTCATGAAAACCCTTTTCAGCTGCTTCATCATGGGTCATTTTTTACTGTTTTGACCCAACACTCTGGTTACCTTTCAGACCCTTGATCATCTGTTGACAATTATTCAGTTTGGTGGATATTTTACGACATAAATAAGTAAATAGAATAATTTCTTCTATGGCTACTGCACCTTAGAATACCTTAGAATCCTGTTGATGGTACAAAAAACAGACACCCCTACAGTCTAGGAAGTACAGGTACATCCAGGATGCTGTAGAGATTAAAAAAACAACAACAAGACTTTGATTTCATCCCACGCTAACAGGTATATGTAGCCATAATCACTGTCAGACTCCACCAGCTCTGGGCGTACGGGCAGCAGAATTACATATTCCTACAAGCAGCGCAGAAACACCGACTATATATTGATTGTCAACATGTGTGTGTGTGTGTGTGTGTGTGTTCAGCACATCATCATCCGTTGACGGTGGATATCTAACCGTGATTGTGTAACGACTACAAGCTATAAATAAACATAGACCTTTCAGTGAGGAGCATGTTAAAGGGTCAGGTCTGTAACTGGTGGCAACAAATGACCTCAGTGGTTTTATATCATCCTTATTTTGAGCTCCAAAGCTAAGCTAGTGCTATCTGGATATGGCGCGCTTCTTCATTTGTTTGAGCACACGCCTGTTTCCAAAATATAGATGTAAAAACATTTAAACGATGTTGCTGAGAGACTGTTTATCATCTCACAGATAC
Organism: Takifugu flavidus; assembly: GCF_003711565.1. NCBI lineage: Eukaryota > Metazoa > Chordata > Actinopteri > Tetraodontiformes > Tetraodontidae > Takifugu > Takifugu flavidus. Next base: position 2,578,388 of record NC_079540.1, on the reverse strand, counting down.
GGTAGCTCAGAGGTATCGCTTTCTCTGTGCGTAGTTTGTGGGTACGGGCGTGGAGCATGTGAACACGCCTGTGTTTGCATATCATTTTCCTGTTGTAAGGGAGCCCTCCCAGGGTGCCATTGCCGGAGGCAGGGTACGTGCACGTGGGTGTCCACACGTGATGGATGCACTAGGTGACCAGGTTAATCTCCAGCTAATGTAGATGAATTGTTGCTGGCTCACACTGGACAAAAAGTGCAGGCGCACACGCGCAAACTCAGATAAATGATATTGGGGAGAGGGCAGACGTCATTAGGCGCGCACACCTACATGCGGTGCGGATAGATTAATTGTCGCTATGTTCAACAAAAGGACGGGCAGATGATTGGCAGCGGACAGGGAATTCTGTATTTGCGTGTGTGTTTGTGCACAAAAATGTCAATCATATGCAGAGGCTTTTTCCCTGTTTATTTGTCTGCCTTCCTCTGGTGAATCCAGCTGTCAGTCCCCTTGTACCTCACTTTGATAGAGAAATAACAACATACACACACTCAAAAACACACAATCACTATGTCTTAATTTTCCACTGTGGTGTTTGGAGTCGACACTGGTGTGTGAGTGTGAGTGTGTGTGTCAGAAGGTCGGTGGACACTGAGATGAAACCCCTCCAGCTCCTGTCGATTTGACAGGCAGTCCGGTGGTTAGCGGTCGGACTTTGAAGTCGCTGCACTGTCGGTGCCAAGCTGTGACCAAACAGGCATTCTGCCACCTGCTGATCCTCCCACCGAAAGCCTCATCAGTGCTCCCCCCAGCTCTGTTTCTGATGCCACAAGGTGCTGGCCACAGGTGATGGGAATTCAGAGAAGGCGGTTCAGAGAAGCTGGCCGCGTCCGTGAGCAGGTTGAGGGATTTTTATGACAAGGTTGAACGTTCCAGTTTTGCTTTTTAATCATTTTGGCCCTGATGGTGTCGCTGTGGTTGATGGGGCTCCGGCAGCACTGGGAGAGTCGGCGTGTGAGAGCATCATCAGCTGCACGTCAGCCGGACTCGAGAGTTCTAATTTGCAATTATCCTCCTGATTTATTGCTCAATTCGCAAAGTAAGTTTTCAGGCATAAATCAGTTAGTTGGGAGGATGTTCCACTTTCCTCTGAAAAAACCCCACCCAGGAACATATCTGAAACTGGGCTGCTTTTTGATCATCTATCATTGAATGCTTAAAAAAAAAAATCACTATATTTTATCAAGAAAAATGACAGAAAACACCTGGCACCTGCTCATTTTAACACTCAGCAACATAAAGAAAAACACTAAAAGCTTCAGTAAGGTCTCATATATTCATGTTCTATGGTACCAGGATATCAAACCTGAGGCCTGCGGGCTGCATGTGGCCCGCCAAAAACTGAAGTGCGGCTGGCTACCAGTCATCCAACCATAAGTACATGGCTGTCTGAAAGACTGCAAATACTATGCACATTTTGTCATGTTTCAAGCATCTCAAGTGGGCTCAGTTGCTCAGATTTTTGCACATTAACCTTCATAGCCACATGAGGACGATATTAAACTGTCAGCACTGATTTGACCCCCTCAGACTTGCTAGATGTCATGTAATTAAAATGTAAATGGGGGCCATTGTGAATGACAACACTGGTAAAGGAGTTACATTTGTTGTCATTTTTGCTAATAAGTTGGAGCAGGTATGCCTCACCCCTTTTTCTTCCAGTGTTAAAGTGAACCTGCGCAGTACTGGCCCACTCCCTCTCTGACTGGACTCTGGGTTTGAATCTTTTTAGCAGCACAAATTTAATCAGGAGTGCCTGAGAGAGAGTTGGACTCAGGCCGACAGAGAAATATAAGAGTCATTAAGAGACCAGCACAGTAGTTCTCCGTATGAAACCATTTAAACCCGAACCAGATGAAGTTTTATCCCTTCTATTGAGTCGTCTCTCTCTCTCTCACTAGCTGCTTCAGCTCTCCCATTATAGTTGATTTTATCAAAATTGACAATGGTCTTCTTACATTACAACTCTGTTTGAATGCTAAACAAAGAATAAGTGAGAAGAGAGCTGGCGATGAGTTCACGCACAGCGACAAGGGGAGGGAAATCGAGAAAGAGTGTGGCTGCTTCCCATTTGAATATATCACTTCCACATTTGGGGACTTCAAAATGGGGACTTTTTCGAAATTGAAATGCGCACAGCTGAGCGCTTGCCCTGAGACAAGAAATTAGCTGTTTTTGGTTTTTTTAGCTTCCAATTCGGAAAGACATCATCCTCCACAAAACAAAATAGATATTTTCCATGTATCCATCACACTCTTTTTCCTCCCCCCTTGCTAACAGTAAAGTAGCACACGGCTAAAAATGTGTATGACTGAAAAGATACGATAAACTGAAAACAACACTAGTGACTGCTAAACTCTAGCGTCTCCAACTGTGAGGCTGAGTGATTAACGTCCCAATCTTGTGTGCTTTGGGGGATTCGTCATGTTTTCTTACCCGTTTCTTCGTCTATTACATGTCTACGGTCTCCAGAGTCTCCAGCTTTGCTAAAGAGCAGGTTTTTGGACTGACGTAACAGAATTGTGCTAACCACTGCACCACTGAGCTGTTTTCAAGAAAAACATTCTTCTTTTACTGGCAGTATGAGCATAAAAGTCTGTCATGCTTTAGTATTTAATGTTAATGATCTTAGAGTTAAAATAAATGTTAGATAAAACTCCTCTTCACGCCCTCCTGGTGAAATATTCTATAGTATTGAGGCTAATGTCAAACATCTGTGTAGACTCTTGTTCAACTTTGGGGCTGAATTGATCCTGATCAGCGTTGCAGCCCTGACGTCTGCAAGGTAAAGAAGTGGGATGAAAATTTGATCAAGGCGTAATTGGCCCTAAACCCAGACTGAACTCCAGTTAAAAGCCAGGAACAGTTGAGAGCGGAGGCAGATAAAACGTCTCATATCGCCCAGCGTTGTGTAGCCACTCCAGACTGGTCTCTGCGAAAGGGCTTAAGCGTCTGATTGAATCCCCACGTTTATGCCGCTGTGCGTGTTTTCTGCCGCTAACGACGGGGCCGATCTGCAGGAGCCGGAGTAGCGCTGATGTCAGCCTGACAAAGATCCAGGATGATCCAAATGTGTAGATGAAAGATTTTGTGTAGCAAATAAAGACCTGTAAGCTTATTGTTTTTAATTCTGTAGTTCCAGTTACTATCCTAGATACAGAAATGATCATACTTAGGGGGTCGTCTTATTGTTAGGTCACCTCTTAGCTATGCTGCTATAGGCCGAGGCTGCCGGGGTCCAGAAACATGATCACCTGACAGGCCTCTGTCACCCCACTGGGTCATGGTCTCCTCTCCTCTCCTCTCCTCTCCTCTCCTCTCCTCTCCTCTCCTCTCCTCTCCTCTCTCCTCTCCTCTCCTCCCCTCCCCTCCTCTCCTCTCCTCTCCTCCTCTCCTCTCCTCTCCTCTCTCTCCTCTCCTCTCCTCTCCTCTCTCTCTACCCACCCCCCATCAGCAGGAGGGTCCCCCTACATGAGCCTGGTCCTGCTCAAGGTTTCTTCCTGTTAAAGGGCAGTTTTTCCAGCCACTGGTGCTTGTCTGGGGTCGGGCCCTGGGATTCTGGAAAGCGCCTTGAAACAAATTTGATTGTATAAGACGCTATATAAATAAAGATTGATTTGATTTGACACAAAATTTACTATGATCAAACACTTGCTGTCTTTTGTGTCATGTCATGGCTCTAATGAGCAAACCTGCAGCTCAGAGCCAAACCTCTGTGCTGACAGATGTGGCTAAATCAACCAGCTGGCCCCGCCCCTTTTTGCCCGGACGTGTGCCTGACCTGGGGGCTTACTCCCCGGGGGGTGGGATTTCTATCTGGTTTCAAAACACCAAACAGGGGCTAATCACGCAGCTCCCGGCTTTCCAGATGTTGTGCATTTGTTGCATATGACTGCATAAAGAAAGCATCTGCAGGAATATTTTTCATTTTCTATCTTCGTCAGCGTCCAAGCTCGATATTAAAAGCTATTCGTCACAGCGGGACAGGCGGTTGGAAATGATGTATTGAACGCTGTGGACTGTATTTTGTAAGGCCATGTTGGGGTTAAGGCTCAAGGACCACACATGTGGCATCAGTTACTCCCACTCCGAATTACTGGACTTTTCTTGCCGAACCTGCGCTCCAGTTTTCTGGAAAGATGCCAAATGGAGCCTGAAAAAGTCTTTTCATCATTTAACTCCATGTGCACTTGTCACATCGCAGGTCATGCCCCATCATGTAGGCTGTGTGTGTGTGTGTGTGTGTGTGCTTGTACTTAATGCATATTGAGTACCAATATATGCATTTTGCTCGCAAAATGGGGACATTTTTGGGAAGGGAGGACATTTCTCAACTTCAAAGGGCTGTTTGAGGTGATGTGTTTTAAGGTAATGTTGGACTTGGGTTTAGGTGAGGGTCAGGGATTATGGTCTGGGCCTTAGTTGGGTTGTTGAGGGTAAGGGGCGATATTATGTCCTCAGAAAGATAGATGTATCTATCTTTGTGTATGTGTCTTGTTATTTAATCCGGGAGTGTTTTTGTCTCCGGGCATTAGCAGATTTTCACCTATTCTCCACAAAGTTCAGACGTTCTGCTCGAATCTACCGATTCAGGATCGATAAAGACGAGACAACGAGGAGACAAAGAAGAGGAGCCTGAACTAAACATGAGACAAACGTCCTAAATGAAAATCATTGCTACTCCAGAAGAGTCATCTCTACCTTTACGGGTTCTTTTCAAGCGTCTAAAATATGTAAGGATGATACTAATGTTTGGGACTCTGAAGAAAAGCTTTTCTTTTGGTGGATTATCAAGCAGTGGCGCAAAGAATAAGCTCCAATTCTTAAATCATCCATTGCAACAACCAGCAGCCCATGACCTGTAAATCCCCCTCCGGCCCCTTACAGAGGTCCTCGGAGAATCTAGTGAATAGAAAACAGAGAAGCAGGGAGGAGAAGAAAAGAGAGAGTTATTTGTCTCCAACACAACGAGCCCCCCCCCCAGAATGGGTTCACAAAGAGACAGGCAACGACACCAGCCGACAGTGTTGTTCTTCGCTGATGCAAAAGTGGTTCGATAAAACACGGTAACGTAACGGCCGATCAGACGGCCCATCCTGCTGCCCCTGGACTGATGGAACAGAGGGGGTGACAAATGTTCCAATATCCCTCAATGGCTGCCATTCGGTGCGGTGCTGCCACATCCAGAAGCGTTTACTTTTATTTGTTAACACGCTCAGGACATATTTTAGCGAAAGCGCAGCCCTGTTGCCCCCCCTTGTCTCAGAAAACTGTCTTTGCCTTCCTCATGGCTCCTTTTATTTCACCCCAGGACCACCTGAGCCGGTTTAGGAGCACCACCCTTAATGTACGCAGGCGTTCCCTGCAGCTCCTCTCTATCATTAGCATGTCTGCTGTGGACGCTGGCTGATGGATTAACAATAATTCAGCGACCTTTGAGGTGGAACGCTGGCTGTAGCGCACAGTCTTTGATGCGTTCGATTATTTTTATAATAAGTTCCCGCTGGGTCGTGAACTTGTGTACATGTTTTTTCTTCCACTTTTTGTGCCAAATTCCCAATTAAAATTGGGAAAATGCCACTTCATCACAGGAAGCAGCACCGAGTTGGGATTTTTGTATGTTTCCTTGCTTCAAAGGATAAAAGATTACACCAAAAATACCCATTAACGATGGTTAGTGCATCAGTTTGGCCCCTGAAATGCAATGAATTGTGTCCCATGAAATAAACCAAAGTGTATTCTGTGGAAATAAACGGTAATCACAGTCACAGTTTTAAAAGAATAATGTATTTAATATAGAAGCGATAAGTGATGTAGTCTTTGTAAATCACTCAGAAATGCCTCACACACACGCACACACACACACACACACACACACACACAGAATTGGTAAAGTCAGGAGCGGAGGTGAACGAGGGTTCACTGCTGGAATGTGTTTTACAGGAGCGACATTTCTGTCTTGACATTAAAACCCTTAAACTGTATATGTCCAACCTGCACAAGACAAATAATAAATCCAATATCTCAGCCAGAAGCATAAACCTGCCATTATTCACTATACCTGCATGTGTGTGTGCATGTGTGTGTGTGTTATTGACTGCTGTTTCTGATTGTAATACATGAGGGCTCGTTGTATTTGAACCATATGTGAGCCGCGCCTGCTGTTCCAGTTTTACATTAATAAAACGTGCGTCTGTGTGTCAGTGCGCGCTCCTGCTCCCGCTACGGACCGTTACAGTAATAAAATCATCACACGGCCTCATTGTTTCTGACATTTAACTAGAAACTCTGGGAGACGAGAGCTAAACACAGCCCTGCGGTTTCCCGGCGCGACCTTTGCCGATGTAACGGTGGCATTATTTTCAGACGTTTCCATCCAAACATCCCCGCTGCCGCTGCAAACCCAGCAGATGCAGCTCCTTTCCCCAGGAAGGCTGGTTGGAAATGTGGGCCTGTGTTTATTTTTGTCAGGAGCTGATTAGTGGGCAAAGTATCGAACATTAAATAGCTGCGTTGTTCAAAGTGTGTATATAAGCTATGCAAAAATGACACATGGCAATTAAAAAAGCAGCTGCAGATGTATAAATCTGGCCAAATAAATCTGTCAATTAGTGCTTAGCTAAAATATGGCCGCTGAGCTTCCCCTTTCCAGCTGGTTTTGCATTAGCACTGAATGAATGCAAATAGCAAATGTGAAGCAAAATTACATGTGACATCTTGTGGCGAAATCAGGGATTAGTGTCTGTACATCGCTAGCATTTCAAATAGGGAGCGCTAACCTTTGTGGCTCTGTGCTGCAGGTGATTATTTCCAGCAGCGCGACAGGAAGCTGTGTGGAAACAGAAGGGAATGTTTTGCTTTTGTCTGCGTTATCTATTCTGTGTGCCTAGAAACGATATATTGGGGTGACGGCCAGCAAAAGACTATTGTAGCGGCTAATGTGGCGATGTTAAGCTGCTACTCAAGGCCTGTCTCACTACAAGTGTTTATTGTTCCTAAATGTTAAAAAAATATATTATTCCGATGTTTAATAACCCATTTTCAATTCAACATTTAAATGTAAAAAAAAAAAGCCTATGTACGACAGAGAAACGTTGTGTGATTATAAAGCTGCATGTTTCTCTGAACAGTATCTTGTTTGTGTTGTGAAATTTGGAAAATGTGAATATTATGTTTGGGAGGTGAAAAAGTGCCCTGCAGAGATTTTCCAGGGCAACTAAGCCAGTTCAAACAGTGCTTTTTTCCCCTTTTATATTTGTAATAAGTTGGCTAAAACATCAGTCTGAATATTTTTTTTGCGCCGTTTGTTCAGCACGAACAAGACGTCGTTATGAGACTGTCACACTGGGTGTCAACAATCATTACTAGCTAAAGCCGCTGAAAGCGTGGGTTTTTTCCCTCCTTCCATGGTTACCCAGGGCTGATTTTTTAGCCCTGGAGCGTGACTCACTTTTTCTCGATAGGAACAGATCTCTCTTTCATTCACCATCCACACCCAGCCGACTGGGAGCAACAAGTTCATCTCTGATCTGAGGTGGCTCCGACTCAGAAGTCGTTCCGGAAAAAGCGGGAATGTATTAGACGGCGCGGCAATGACGCTGAGAGGGGGAGCGCGGAAGGCAAACGGGGAAATTGCAGCACTTAATCACAAAATGAGAGCTGGAAAGGACAGAGCAGTGCAGATTAATGGGACTGAGGAGAGAAAGGAGCACCTGAGGGTGGAATTCTCCACCTTTAACTGACTCACCATCCTGGTGTGGACGGGCACTGCGGAGGGTCCATTTTAGCAATGCGTAATGTTATGAAATCAACACGCTGTGACCGGTGGAAGGAGATGCAGTGGCGTTTGAGCTGATGCCAGAAAGCCACATATTTGTCATGAGAACAGTAGGAAGGTTTGCAGCGTTAGCCGCCATGTCTAATCAATTACAGACTTGTGATGGCGCCGTTACAACTGCAATCAGTCAAAGAATTCAGAGGAAAAAAAAACCTTCATTTGATTTTTCCATGATGCAGTCGCCAGAACATACATATGTAGCATCACAGGGATGCAGAAATCCGCTCTCCTTTTTACAAAGTGAGGAGCACTTACTGTCCGAGTAAGTTGCTTTGGCACAAAAACATTTCTATCTGCAACAAAAAAAAAGAAGTTCATTTAAAGCAAAACAAGAGGAGCCTGTTCAACAGAAAAGAGATGGGCCAAAAGCAGCTCCCTGAGGGCCGCCGCCGCCGGTAAGTGGAGCTCCAGATGTTCGAAAATGACCGAGCTGCGACAGATGAGACGTCCAAAAGTGTCAGGAAGAACAGGAGCAACAATCATTTCAAACTTCCAACGGTCCAGGCAGCAGTATCGCGAGACCCTGATCAATAAAGAATAAAACATAGCTTTTTCCCGCCTTGGTGTTGTTTCCTAAATCTCGATTCATGAAAAGATTTTTTTTTTTGCCTTTTCCTCACATGTTATTCCAAGAATGCAGCAATTGTAGCCTCATGACAAAATAAAGGGACAAATCCATGACTAATCATACTCTGATTCATATGTATGAAAATAAGTCCCAAGATGCACAAACACTCTCTCTCTCTCGCACACACGGACTTTATTATTCCCTCTATTTACGCAAACATGCATATTTACAGACCTGGGGGACAACTGTGGAAAGTCTGGGAACCGGGCGGCTTTTTAGGAAAGCGCCTGTTCGGCGGTCCGTAACTGAGCGGGGTTTGGCCACACAGCGTCTCCCCTCGCGAAAAAAAAGATGGATAAACACGCGTGTGTGTTTCCAAGTCATGTTTTCAAATGTAGGCGTAACTCAGGCCAACACGAAAGGAAAGTCTACGTGATTATCATATAGCCAAAGTCAGTAATGTCTGCTTATGCACATCCCAACAGGCCGTGAACTGAATTAGTTCTGGATTTATTCAGGTTGGAGATGTGACGAACACTGTCAAAAAAATAGGAAAAAAGAAGAAAAGAACTGCAAAGATGGAGAACAAAGACAGAAAAATGGGCTGTATAATGATGTGTCAGATACTGAAAGTTTAAAAAGGTTGTATTTTATATCACACAAGCTGCACTCTATAGAATAATAATTCAATGGCTTCAGTGAACAAAGTGTGAACTGGAAGAAACGCGAGACATCAAAGCAAAAGGACGAGGAAAGAAACCAAAATAAGCGTAAATACGATGCCGCAGATACAGGAACATTTCTTGACAACGGAAGCTAATAAATGCACGGATGGGAGGGGACGACATGATAATGAGGAAAAAATAACGAGTGCTGTGATCGGGAGAAATGTGCAGACGGCTGAAGAAAGAAAAAGAGAGAATCATGGTTTTCCAGCGAAAGGGCGACACTGGGACCACTTCAAAAGGGTCAGAACACGCAGAGAAATATCCCAACGGAGAGAAAACAGAGACGGCCTCTGTCTCGGTGGCCAACTCAAACATGTAGGACGTATGTGCGGCGTGTGTTAGCATGCTAATGTGTGTTTATGAATGTAGAGGAGAGAACACGGTCAGGGTCATGGAGCCGAAGCTGCGAACCAGAGGAACAAATAATCTCCTATCATCATCATCATCATTGAAGCCAATCTGCCCAGTGTCACTTGTTGCTAACGAGTGGGAAAATGGCTCTGGAACAAATGTTCCCTGTGTTTCTGTGGGTCAGAAATCCTTTAACAGTTGGGCTTGTTGTTTTTTTGCAGTGCATTAGCTGGAAAAAAATAAACTATTTCTCTTTTTTTTCTCTTTGCCTCTTTAATAAAAGAAGAACGGGAAAAGACAAAGTCGGGAAAAGTTTAATAAGTCAAATGTTGGCAACCAGCCTGGTTTTGCTGTGCGTTCTGTATATTTTATCCCCTTTAGGCAGCCCTGACCTCCAGTTTAGCTCCAGGCATCTAAAAAATAGCCTTACCGCACAATCATTGATTCCCTTTCAGGTTAGCAGAGACGCTAGTTTTAGATGTGTCTGATGTTAACCCATCGCTCGAGAGTTTATAAAACCCAGGCAACCACATGGTCAAAGGTCCAGGGGCAATATTCCATTGATCTGTTTGCTAATCGTAGCCAAAAGCTACGCGTGGATGTGCGTACGTGGCTTAATTTCAGAATTTGTCAAAAATATCTTGTCTTTTTGGTCACCCTAGCACCATCCAGACCCACAAATACGTGTTATCAAACCCCTAAGACAGATATTCTTTACCATCTCCACCTTCCTGAGCGTCTTTCCATCAAAATTATGACATAGAATTGAACATAATAGAGTATAAAAGAGTAGAGTCGCTAAATGTGCAGTGACGGTGGCCAAAAGTCTGGGTCAAGGTTTAGTTTCAGCTGAAGGGTACGGCGGGTATTATTCTGTACTCCTGCAACATGTAATCATCTGCTAATGTTGCATTTCATGCTTCATAAACTGTTAATTCGGACCAAGAGGACACGGATCCGCCCAGCTGACGGGAAGACGAGA
>NC_079540.1:2442883-2565383 GCF_003711565.1 Takifugu flavidus | reverse complement strand
TACTGGTTTAAGGTCAAAATGGAGTTCCATGGAAGTAGTGCTTAAAGTGCATGAGTGAACCAGCTACTGGGAGCAGTAATGACTGGTGTTAGCTGTTAGCATTAGCTGCGGAGTTTTTTGGGACCGAAAAGTAGCCACAGCCTTATCGTCACATGTTTCAGGGTCTCATTCATCAGCCTCTGTTGTCTCACTGAAAAAGCACATTTCAATGAGATGCAGAAACGTTTGCTCGCTGTTTCCACCCCTGAAGTAGCAGCTAGATTCTCTTTAGCAGAATTCGCAGTAATGATTCATTATCTCCCACACAGAACAGCAGTACACTGCTCTGATTACAGCCCCCCAGCACACACACACACACACACACACACACACACTGTTTGCCCGTCGCTGGTTATCATTCATGTCTACATCTCCTGTCTGTGATTTGTACGAGGGTGGAGCTGCTGCTGAAAGCCTGCTCGGGGCCCGCTGACCTGAAACTCGCTAAATGACAGTCGGAGAGCGGCGCCGCTGAACATAATGACACGGCGACGTGAGATAAGCTATCCCTGCTAAGAGGAGCATCTGAATGCTAATCAGTGCCGCTGATTCCTTTATTTACCCCGGGGCATTGGGAGGGATGGTCTGCTTCACACGGACACAGATCAGTAACTTCTATTTCCCCCAAAAATGTGCAGTGCCCAACGTCGCCACTGGCGGCGCTGTGGGACCATGAAGTGATCAAGGGGACTTTTATGGCGAGAATAAACACGATATCACTCCTGGTCAGTGAATGCAGCATTTAATTGTATTGCTACAACACTATACACATTTTTTTTAAAGCTTACTTTTGAATTTTAATGTGTTGTTTTTGTAATTTTGCTTACTATGTTAACAGGTTTAATCTGGTTCTGTTCAGCTGGACTGTATGTTATGGTTTAAAATGTAAGTGTAATGAGTCAGACTGGAAATACACACAAATGGCAACAGGTGGCAGTAACTACACTTAAAGGAGTGTTTTGTGTGTGTGTGTGTGTGTGTGTGGGGGGGGGGGGGGGGGGGGGGGGTGCGGGGGAAGGATGAGGCGTTTGATTCATGTTGGAGGTAGTTTAGTGAATTCAGTTCCATTTCCAGGGTGAGATATCGAGCTCAGTGTGAGTTCTGCAGTTCAAAAGCATCTCGCTGGGGCAAAGGGCTGCCATAAACCAGAGACCTGATCCACCCCTGGCCTCTGCTGGCAACAGAGCTCCCTGAGACCCCCAAAGGCACCGTTGAACCCTGTCTTGAAAGCCAGGGGGGACACTTTTCCACCATGTGTGGACACGTGAACTGTTGGCCCTCAGTGATAACACTCATCTATCTATCTATCTATCTATCTATCTATCTATCTATCTATCTATCTCTATCTATCTATCTATCTATCTCTATCTATCTATCTATCTATCTATCTATCTATCTATCTATCTATCTATCTATCTATCTATCTATCTACATGCTTAATCAAAACTAAGTGCAGTTAAGCGTAGCCTCAGATTCTGCCCTGACATGTTCAGATTTACATATTTTAATTGCTCTGACTGTATTACACAAACACACAGACGTGCACACGCATGCACGCACGCACACACGCACGCACGCACACACACACACAGATTTGATGTTAAAATTATGTGGGTTTCAGCCTCTAATGTATCTCTCTGTTCACTTCTGTTACATTTTGATAATAATATCAGTAATTATACTGGTCGCTTCACAATAATCTGCCTGAAAGTGAATTTTACTATCTGTGTGTGTGTGTGTGTGTGTGTGTGTGTGTGTGTGTGTAAAGAGTAAATGCTTGTTAAGCTGTTTCAGAAGCAGATGGGGTTTGCCTGAATGGCGCCTCTGTTTCCAAAGCAGCTAACTGCTTTAACCTGCCAATTTATTGGGGAGGGTGTGTGTATTTACGTGTGCGTGTGTGTGTTACAGGGGTTGACGTCAGTCATCGCGCCTGACAGCTCTCTTCCTGAAAACACACCTAAGAAAACAAACGCACGCACGGAGGCGTGGACGCACTTGTGCAGATGTGTACATGCAAACATGAGAACACGCTCGCTGAGAGACCCGCCTGTCGCTGTGCCACCTCCACTCACACATCAGTGTGTGAAATATGAGTTTTTGAAGTGTGTCTTTGACATCCAATACCTTTCTACAGCGTGTGCACGTGTATAAAGTGCACACATATACCAGAATGTTACTGAACATCATGGACATTCATGGGTTAGACCCCCAGGTGGATCTATGGTGGAAATCTCATTCCAGCTCATATCCCCTTCCATGCTAATGAAAATTAGCATTTCACCTGTAGATTGTCTGGATGTTTAATGAGCTTCTCTTGAAGCTAATGACCAGTGTTGCTGGGGAAACCAAAAAAACCAAACACTAGAACCTTAAATAAGCTAGCATGAAGAACCTCTCACTGGCATGCTAACTGGGATGTTCAATGACAGAAAGATGTTGAAAATTTCTCTTCCGTATTTTCTTTTCGCTCGGACAGCTAATGCTAACACCGTAGCCACAATCACCTTTTAAAAATGAACAGAAGCTATTTCACATGTAAAGAAATCTGATTAACAGACTATAATGTAAAATAGGCGCCTTTCTGGTGTACATGTTAGCACATTAGGTCTGACTGTTACAGGGATTTGGATTCCTGTGGTGGTGGAAGCAGGGCCAGCCTCTTTTAGTCCCAAGGAATAAAAAAAAGAAAATTACTAAGCGGTGGGGTTTCCTACCTTTCAACCTGTCTCATTGTAAATTCTCCGATTTAGAAAAATGGAGAAATTCATTTCTCACACAGATGGGAACAGGCAAGGCTGATTTCATTAAATACCCCGTCTGTTGGTGAGAGCGGGGAAGGAAGCAAACGCAAGGGTGAACCAAACAAAACAGTTTGCCTGTGCTCAAATAATTTGTTTCTCCTCTAATATGGCGAGTGTGCGTGCGCGGGTGCGTGCGCAGGTGCCCGCAGTGACAGTCGCAGCTGAATTTGAACAGGCAGATTGCTGGACGACCCCACGCAGACAGGAGACACACGGAGAACACATGAGCGGGATTGTGAGCGGGAGCGTGAAGGAGTGATGGAATAGATGGAGGAGTGGAAGGGAATCAGGGTCGTGACCTTCTGGTTTTGGTGGGATGGAAAAACATCCAGAAATCTGGTGAAACGTTTGGGGGGAGGGTCCTGGTGGTTCAGATTCCGATTCAGGTCCTTTATTGTCCCACACGGGTAAATTCACAGCGTGACAACAGCAAGAGCACGCAGAGACAATTAAGATAAAAATAAAATAGAATAGAATTCGGACTATACAAAGAGGATGTGATGGCAAATAAAGTGTAATAAAGGTTTTAAACGATGGTGCCACTACTTCCAAGCTTTGATGGGAGCGAAACAACGAGGGATCCGGGACCGACCACCACTCACAGCTGGGATGGAACCTTGTTGTTGGCAGCTTTCCTGCCCGTCTGCAGAGCCCGAACCCGGGTCAGCGGGTGACCCTAGAGGTCAAAAGCTGCTTTCCTTTTTCCAATCGGCCCGTCGTCCTTTCGACACAAGAGCCAGAGTTCACTTCCTGTCTGCTTTTGCCAGTTTTGCACATGGCGCGGGAAACTGACGGACGGCCTCGCGGACGCTGATTTTGCGCTCGTCGGACCAGCTAAAAACCGAGAAAAGACAGAGACCCGAACACGTTTCCCCGCATTTAACAACGTCTGAAATGATCGTGGCAAACCAGAGAACAGAATGCTGTTTAACCAGCTGTGACTGTCCCACTTCACACCAGATGTTGCCTTTGATTGTTTTCCTGTTTCCTGATTGGGCTCATCTGCAGCACAGGAGTCCAAGCTGCTTTTTGCGGAAACGTCAATTTCCAGAAATAGCGTTCTTTTTCCCCTCCTTGTGTATTGTCTCATACAGTAAATGGTCGCTTCTTTTTCTGTTTATCAGGACAACACAGGTGACACACAACCAGTGGTGCTTCCTGTTTAGTAGGAGAGCGACAACTGTCATTAGAATAAAACGCGAGGAATTAAAACGTTCATTTGAGATGCTAATATGAGAGGAATCTTATTTATCTTCAAATTCTGAGAGCATTTGTGTAGCCCGACTGTCTGTGTGATGTCCAAGAGGGAGCACGATCCCGGATTATTGTATTATTTACTGTGACTCATTAATATTGCAGTAGAAGTAGTTGTTAACTTCATACTCGAAAAAGGCAGAACAAAGACCATTAATGATGCAAATATAAAATAATAAACACTTTCTGAACCTTTGCCCTGAAGCAGGGCGGCAGATGCGCCGCACGAGCCCGAAAACCCCAACAAAAGCCACCAGCGGCGCGACCTGCTTAGCTTTTAAAGCTAGCAGGGAAACATGGCCTTCATTAATACTTGATGTTTCCACAGGCAGGTTCCCACTGTTTACCAGGATTAACGTGATGAAACACCCCCCCCCCCCCCAAACGTGGGGCAGTTTTGGCGGGTTTTCTTTGAAGTGGTCGTAGCAAATGAACCACGCTAGCGGTGTTGGCAGATCGCGGTACTGGCGGGGCACCGTAACATGGCTACAAAGAAAAAAACAGGAGGGGTTACAGAGTGGAAACAAAACAAGTCCGCCTGGCGCACGGAGAGCGCGCAGAGACGGCTGGCACACACACTTTCAATTTGGCAGCTTTTCCTGGACCGGGCAGATCCGTGTTTTACTGTCCTCTCCGGTCCACGTGGAACTGGTGGGAAGGACAAGTCGGCCGAGGCGCTCGAGTTCAGCTGTGCTTTTACCGCCTGTTTCCAAATGACCCCCGAAAATACCCACCGGGGGGGCCCGACCGCTGCCCCCGGACTTCTGACGCACTTGTGAAAAAAGCTGCACATCAATCAGGCCGGAAGCTCCATTAAGACCTGTTTGTTTCACAAAAAGACACAAAAGAGACAAAAACGCTCAGATTCACACGGGTACTGACGCCATGCACAAGGTCTTGCGGAGGCAAAGGATTTTCTTTAGTAGCAGTGTTGGGAGACTTGGCAAGCAGCACACACACACACACACACACACACACACACACACAAAGTCCCAGTGATAATTCACACTGGGCATTTATCTTTACAGTGAATTATCGCACACTTTGGTCTCATTGGCTCCGTGCACAAATGCATGAGTGTGTTTCTCTTTCTGCGTATACGCACAAGTGATGAGTTGTGGCCCACAACTATGGGTGTGTGTGTGTGTGTGTGCGTGCGTGCTAAATTGAGTTATGACTTTGCGCTATCTCATTGACTTCAACTGAGTCTCATTCATCACAACTTAACCATGAAAACAGAGTTTATGGACAATATGCTGCTTGAGCGAGTGTGTGAGACGATTCCACGTGTGTGTTACCACAGAAAAACCTGGAGGTCAAATTACAGCACAAATACATGAAACAAAGAAGGAATGTGTGTTTGTATGAGAGAGATTAGGAGAAAAATGTTATTTAACATAGTTTAGAGGGCTTTTGCTGCATCAAAAAAGGATTTTCTGGCACGCACACACACACACACACAAATCCCCTATTATTATCTGTATATGTGTGTTATGACTAATGAAGAGCTCACACTAAACTTACAGGCCTGTTAGTAATCATGACCACCTTAATCAAGGTAATCCTTGAAAAAAAGAAGCCCAAATTTTCCAACAACACACGGACTCCATTCTTTCTTCATCACCCTTCAATGTCACGGCGTCCAACCGTCAAGACAAGTTCATTGCGAGTTTTCAAAACCTCACAACAAGAATTCAACACTCAAAAATAAAAACACCCGAAAAAGCTGGCTCAGCTGGGGAGGAATATCCCAAAAAGAAAGAGATCACGGTCGGCTCGCTGCAGCTGTGGCCAAACACAAAGACGTGACACAATTTCATTTAAAGAAGCAACAAAGAGACGAAGAAAAGGCACACTGTAAAAAAAAATGTCACAGATTGAGCCACCAAGGAATATATTGGCTTCCTGCTACGTCAAAATTAAATAGTCTTCGCTAGTAGCTCCTGACCTTCTGAGAAATGTGTTGTCCTCAATTTCCATTTATTTATCTGTTCCAGATAAAAGGGAACGAGGAGCCACATCTGCTGCTGACTGCAAAATATAGTTTCTCAAATCTTTTTGAATATACTGAGTGTATGTAATGTAATTATTGTTAAATAAATATCAGATGAACCCCGGCACTGTCGGTGTAATTTTATTCAAATTAAAGAGGCTCAGAGAGAAATGGGTTTTCAATCGAGGGGGACAGAATCTGCAGCAACGAGGCATGGTTGGGAGGCCTAAAGATGTGTTCAAAGTGACTTTCTGGAGCATTTTTATTTTTATTTTGATGCCTTTTTCCCTGCACCCTGGTCGCGCTCTTCCCACTGAAAAGACCAAACCCCTCCCTGGAAGGTTTTCGCAGGCAAAATTCAATGGGACAGCCTGAAAAAGTGGACAAAGAAGGAGGGATGGTGAGACTCTGTGTGTGTGTGTGTGTGTGTGTGTGTGTGTGTGTGTGTGTGCATGAGTGTTTCAGCTCATTAGAAGAGTGAGTCTGGCTTCCTGCACAAAGTTCCACGCAGCATTTATCTCTGACTGTCTCCTCCTGCCTCCCTGCATGTTTCTGAAGGCTGTCAGGTCACAGATGCCAACTGATGACACATAATCTGTGTGTGTGTGTGTGTGTGTGGCCTCACCGAGCTTACGGTGGGGCCCCCGCTTCAGGTGCTGATGACCTGATTTGTCTTCCATTTGTCAACTTCAGCTTCCCCAGCTGGAGCATCCGGGACAACAACGAGGTGGAATACTAACATCAAGGCCAACCGCTTTGATTGCTTTGATCTACAAAATAGGGGGCTTTCAGGCAGTAAATGGAACATGAAATGGAGAAGTTGCTAAAGAATGAACACGAACGTGGCGACAAAGTTCTTTAACCCACAACAAATATGTTAAGAGTTGGCTGGCGGAGACGAAAGGGGACGGCAGCAACATCTGCAATTCTTTGAGTCGAGGCTGTTTTTTTCGTGTTTTATGCTCCTCTGAACTGTGCGTATAACCGTTTGTGGGGCAGAGTTTCATTTTATTTATGTTTTCAATCTTACTGGAGCAGTTTTAGAAGATCCACCATAGAAAAGTTGCATTTTCAGTCCTTTTTTTTTACACCTGTCCATCACTGAGCACCGTTCAAGTCTCCCAGGGGTGTGAGGTTAACAGTGAGCTTGGAGAAACATATCCAAAACAAATAGTCCGACCCAACACGATGTAGAAGTAGGACAAAAAATGCAAAAGAAAGAGAGCTAACTGCTCTGAGGAGCCCAAATGTATGCTTCTTCAGCACCAATAATGATGGAAAAGGTGCTTATTTGTGTTAAAATGTTAATTTTCGTTGTTTACGCCATTTCCCCCAAACGATAGCTGAAATATTAGCCTCGTTCTGGTCAGATGTTTCAGTAACAGCATTGAAGGTTATTTGTATGAGCACCTCTTTAGTCTTTATTGACATTTGGGCGACATCTGACCGATAGCCTGGGTGTTTTATGTCATGTTGAGGGGCGCTTTTGTGTTTAAAACTGAAGACAGTGGGAATGATGAGGCTTGTTTCACAGAGGTCACTTGGGTCTCTTTGGTGCCGAATAGCCTCATGATGGCAGCATTTGATGACCCTGCATGCAGAGGGCTTTAAACATCGCAGAAAATGAGGTAGCACACGCGGCGGAGTCAATTTTCATCCTGCTGCGGGCTGTGATCTGTATGTTTGCCCATGTGTCATTAGTGGAGGCTGTGACTAATTGTGTTGCTATTGTTGAGTTGTCAGCCACTCATGGAGGGCTACTTGTTTGCATATTGTTAATTTCCCCCCCTCGCCGCGCATCCCTGTGTGCTCCTACCTCAAGGTGTGCGCGTGTCACGCCGAGCCGAGATGTCCCTGGACTCTGTCGCTTGATTTGACAGGCCTGCTGACACTGTAGCATTTAGCCACGAGTGTGCGTAGGCGTGCCTGCGCGCGCGTGCGGGTATGAGTGACAAGGTGTGACACACTAGCATTTGTCTTGTAAATGCCAGAACAGAGAGCTGACACCAAAGGGCAGCGCGAGGGTGAAACAGCAGGATGGGACCAGGTAAAGAGAGGCGGAGGAGAAAAAAAAGGTTTCCCAGCACGTCTGATTGGAATTACTGGAAAGTTGTTGTTGTCCACATCTTCTTTAGTGACTACAGAATGACCTCTGTATTAGCAGCAAGAGACACAGATAGAGGATTGATTGAAGTTTAAGGCCATTATCGTTGTACTGAGGCGTCCCGCAAGGTGCGCTTCTGGGACACCCGTATTTAAATAGAGCTAGTGGACCAGAGCAAGAATGAAGATACTGTGTCAGGACAAATGAAAAGTATTCATGTACAAATGAATGAAAAGGTCACAAAATAAACCCAAGAAGAGATTTAGACAAGAAAAATACAAAACAATAACCAAAAAATGCAACACCTCAATTTTAGGGTCACCTGACGTTTTTCCAGGGCTGGGGTGGCTTCTCCAGTGATACAGAAGTAGTTGGTTCAATCCCAGGCCTCTGCAGAGCACGTCAGGGTGTTCCTGAACCATTTACAGACACACACACATACAGATGTGTGCTTGTATATCAAGGGTTTTTGATTTTTATATATAATTTAAAGAACATATTTATTTTATTGGAAATAATCTGTAGACGTCTCAGAAGTACTTTCAGTTTCTTTTTTGTTTAAATAAAGAATCAAATCCGAATAATGTGTGTTTTTGATGGATTATGGAGGTATTAAACTGTCTTTTTAGTGCTAAGCACTAACATACGTGTCACGATGGTGTAGTGAAAGATTTATAGAAAAAATAATAAAAACATCGGTTCAAAGACGGTCATTGTCTCTCCGCTCGGCTATATCCAAGTGTGTGTTTCTTGGTCTCACACACACAACCACACACACACACGACAAAGCAAATCCGGCGGGTCAAAAGTGCCGCCGAGTGGATGATTTTCATCCCCACAGCTGCCACTCCAGCGGCACGTGACAACAGAGTCATTGTCAGCAGGACGATGTTGGACTGTCCTCTGGTGTCCACTGGACAGCTCCGGCGTTGGAAGAATGATACGACGGATCTTTATTCCTGACAGCAGCCATGTTGCGGGGAGGGATTACGCCGTTTGGGTGATGTCAACGTTAAGTTTTAAGTTACTTCTAGCTTTGATCCCTGGCTTTTGGTGACCGCTGTAATAACTTAGAATTTTAAAGACTCATCACGCCGGGTCTTAGAGCATCATTCTAACAGCTGAACACTGCAAATGCTGCCGCAGGCTAAACTACCAAAGCTCACAAGTGTGTAAATCCTAGCTTCGCTCGGTGAAACATAAATAAATTACAGTGTTTGATGAAGCAATTACATCCTTTTTTCATTAAAATTGGGTTGTATTAAGTTCCCAGTGAGCTCACGTGTATATAAGAGTGTTTTTGTGGGTTTTTTCCCCCGTGGTTGTATGTGTTCTGGTAATTCACAACAGAAAAAGGTCAAACCTGAAAAAATGATGTAAACGCATCGATTTAGATGGCCTTACGCAGCAGTTTCTGTCAGACGTGGCTGAACACAAAGCTGTGGATTCATATTTTCGCTCCACTGAAGTTGAAAGAAGTTCGAGAGACTTTGGAGGGTTTTTTTTTTTTTTTACCCCCGCCTTGTCAATAATACTGCCTGGAAGCCAAGATGTCTCGGTCCCGCTCATTAAAACATATTAATTCTCCTCCATCATGTCTGAGGCCAAGTCTCATTAAAATATAATGGTACTCCAGTCATGCAGGGACTGCTGTCGCCGCCCGACTCTGGATTTATTTCCCTCCTGCAACAAAAATGTGTTCAGTAAAACAACAAATCTGTTTTTCAGGGTATTTGTCATGGCAACCATCGTTCGGGGTCGGTGTTAAATACATAGATATGGTTCATTCCCACTCGCTTTATGTACTAAACAGATGTGCGTTTTAAAAGCCTGGGGTGAGTTCTGCCTCTTGTAGTAGAATAGGTTTGGAATCAGGACAAGGAATTAACGTCAAGCATTGTGTCCACTAGAGGGCGCTTTTAGTTAAGAAGGAGCTGAAACAAAAGAAAAGACAGATGGACAAATCCAATAATGGGAGTAATCACATAATTCTAATAATCGGATTTGATGAGTTTACATGTGATTTGTACTGTTTGCTGAACTAACATGCGAGTTAAAAAAGCGGTAAAGGCTCTGACAATTTTCCTCTGCTGCATGCTGGCTTCGTTCACCTTTGTCTTCTGCCATGTACCTCCCACCTGCCACAGTCACACCTAACCTCAGTGGCTCCGCCTCCCCACGCTCGTACAATGGTTTATCTTGGACTTGAATTTTACCTGCTGTTTTGCCACCTTGCTGCCTTATTTTCTGCTCTACAGTACTTCCTGTGACAGACATGTACCAGTCTGGCAGAGCTTTGTAAACCCTCACACGCATTGTGATGTCTTCCGGAGAGTGCGCATCACACCTGACGGCGTACCCAAGCGCCATCAGGGACACTTTGCCAAACAAGAAGAAAAAAGAATCCCACCTTTCACTGAATCTCTGCCTGTTTCGCTGAAAACAAAGGCTGGTTTATGACCGTCTTTAGCTCTGAAAGCTTTTGCGTACCCAGCTTTAACTTAACTCTTATATATTCCATATGTTCAACGGCTGAATCCTGTCAAGCAGCTTGACCTGGATCCGTCCCCAAGACACAGCGCTGATTGTTTAAAAGTCCCAGATGTGCACGTTTTCACTCAGTCATCAGTTTAAACTGGGAGAAAAGAGATGTCAGTGCGCGCCAGAGTTTTGAGCGTGGAGAAGAGAAGATAAGGAGAGTGTGCACGTTGGCCAGGCTGGGATGCTCGTATTCAGCTACTGGCAGCGCTCAGGAGGAGCTGCTGGACGATGATGCGTTCACCGTGCATTGGCCAGGGATGCGCTGGTCCTGTCACCAGCCGAGAGAGTCAGTCCTGGATTTCTCTGCAGTGTCTCACACTTTGGAGCTGACGCCGGGGTTTTGTCTGATTTAAGACCCCGGGTCAGGGATTCAGGAAGGGGCTGCTTATTCTCCAATAACTCCACAACATGTGGAATATACCACTAACCACGGTGCTCAATCCCAAGGCTACACACTTGAGTCACCAACTCATACACCCGCTGATTAAATTCAGGAGAGTTCAATCATTCTACTGAAGTACAATCTACTGAAATTCACTAGAATTTAGCCGCTCACAAACTTTCCACAAACTTTCCACACATCTAGCATGTGTCTGCGTTGACAGAGAACATCGGTCGGCGACAATTATGTCGCGCACTTAAATCTGTCAGACTTTATTTTTCATCAGAGGCCCCAGCTCCTCAAACACACACACACACACACACACACACACGAGGGAGTAATGGAGGAAAACCTCTTATCTCCAACTCTGTGGCTTCCCTCGCTGCAGATTCTTGTGGTGCCTGTGTGTGTGTGTGTGTGTGTGTGTGTGTGTGTGTGTGTGTGTGTAAGTGTGTGTGTGTGAAATGTCCATGTCAGACAACAAAGTCATTTTATATGTGTGTCTTTGTGAGCATCGTGTGTGTATGCGTGTTTTCTAATGTGGTTTTGTTCAACATAAAAACAAGCCTTTAACTTTTACAGAGAAAATCCTCAAATCCCCAAATGGATTGATAATTGCAAACAGGACGCTGCTGATAGTGTGTGCGTGCGTGTGTGTCCTTGTTTTTGTTACATATTAAGTACTAAAATACTTACTCTACTAGCAAAGTGAGGACATTTGAGAGGAATCAGGACATTTTGGCAGGTTTCCAAAACTTCAAAGGCCTGCTTCAGGGTTAAGACATGGTTTTAAGGTCGAAGCAAGAATCTGGTTTAGGTTAGGCTTAAGGTTACAAGTTTGGTTAGGATGGTCAGGGTTAAGTTAAGGAGCTTGGTCACGATTTGTCTGTAAAAGGTAGAAATACGAGAATGGGTGTGTGCCTGCCTGAATGTGTTTTGAGGGAAAAAAATAATTACAAATTTCTGTCCCAGCTCAAAAAAGGCAGATTTAGATTGTGCCTAGAAACAACAGAGATGTTCATAAAATAGAAAGAAAATGACAAGCGAACAGAGACACGCATATTTTCATAGAGAGTAAAGCACAACGTTGCTTTTAGAGGAAAAATATTGGATCGCTGCAACTGGAAGGATTCCCTCTTTCCCCCCAAAGCTCCTGTCTGGGTGATTAAAACAGTTCTATAGCATTTGACTGCTAATCTGAGCCAAAAAGCAAATATTTGCATACGTGCAGACTTAATCTGGTGGCTTTGTCAGTTCTTATGCCGTTTTGATTCAATTGTGTGAGGCGACGCCACATTCAGAACAGCTTAGGAAATATTTTTGATTGCTCAGAGCCATGCCAAGAACCGTTTTTGAAATGAAAATAAAGCGAGGGAGAGAAAGAAAGAAAGACTGGGGAGAGAGAGAGACTGAGAATGGCAGAGAGAGCTACGGAGGCAGTGAGAGAGGAGAGAGAAGGGGGCTTACTTAAAGTCATGCTGCTGAATTAGCAGAGTTTTGGACCAGTGGCAGTATCATGAAACCTATAATAGTAATAACGATGTGTGGGTATGTTTGTGTGTGTGTGTGGGGGGGGTGGGGGGTGCGTGTGTATGTTTTACTTGTTCTTTTCTGCCACTGGAGGCAGCAATGGCTCACACTTTCTTTCACACAGCCCCATTTTTCCCTCTTACACACTCCCGCACGCAAAATCCATCAAGTGTGCCAAAGATGCTTAAGGCCGTAACATCACTCTTGTTCCTCATGATGGAACACTCAACAACTCTGTCTCCTTCTCTGTTTTATTGTCTCATTTTTGCTCCGTAATTCTCCCGTTTGCCACCTCTCCCTCTCTTCATCTTGCTTCCTCACGTCCGTCCGCCCTAAATCTCCACTTTTCCCTCTTCAATTTTCCTTCTCAGTGCACGTGCCTGCACACACCGCACGCACACGCACAACACACACACACACACACACACACACACATAGTCAGCTGTAGTGATCCATCATAAGGAGGTTTGATCTGCATTATTTAAACGTCTCGGTGACATCATCAACATCACCCCTAATAAGGTCATCTTTGTGTGTGTGTGTGTGTGGGGGGGGGGGGCGGGGGGACAAAAGCTTTTGCTTGGATGTGAACATGAAACATGAGGTTTGGATCAAACACATAAAGGCAGATTTCCGTCCATCATCATCCATTAATATTTGTCATTGTACTATAAAAGTTACGGTTCTAGACGGTTCTTTTGGCGTGACAGTAATTGACTTCCAATTTTACGCCTACTAATGTAATAATGTTAATTGATAAAGCTTCAGAATCCTAATGGAAAACACAGGCTACATTAGTATGTTAATAAACTAGCGGCTGTTAGCACCAAGGTGTCCTTCCCTGTATTTTATAATGTGAATAAAAGGAAATAAAGCAGCATGTGGGATGTTTTCTCCAGTCTCTTTTAAACAGAACCAGTGCAGGCCGACATGAGCTGCATCTGGGTCACATTTAAACAGGAAAAAAGGATAGTTTATTCCAGATAATGTGTGTTTAGTCACAATTAAAAGGTGCCAGTCCTGAAGGGAACGTTAGTTTTTTCTGCCTGAAAGGTTTTTAAAAATGTCAGTGTTGTTTTTATTACTGAGAGAAAATTAACATGTGAGCTGTTCTCTTGTCAGGTAATCAAATAAAACGGAAATAAGAGAGACGAGACTGAGAGGAAGCAGAGACCGTGGAAAAGTTACCTGGCAAATCAGAAAAAAGTGGTGTTTTTCTGTTGAGTTGTGCAGGAGAGAACCATGGGATTGATTTCTGGATGACAGTCTGTCAACAAGGCCAACCGGAGAGTGTAAACAGAGGTGGCGTGAAGACGGTAACCCCCGGAAACAATGACCAGAGAAGTGTTGTTGTAGCGCTGATGCGTTCACATGCTGACAGGAAGGACGGAATCATCGCTTTCTATCGGATCTGTGTTGTTTCAGGACTCTTTTTCTCCTCCCAAGACCAATTCATGGGCAGTTTGGGAGGAATAAAACTTTACAGCCATCCGCGTCTCAAATCTGAAGGGTCCAGCTGCAAAGAGTGCCTTCATTGCTGGCAGCTAATTTACCGCACACGTGACTTCAGACACTAAAAATATCATTTTTAATAACCCATAACCCCAACCCTAACTCTGACCCAGCAGGTGAACAAAGTCCACGTGGTGCAGTATTTTATTTACATGTAATATTTAACACTCTGAACAATAGGATTTTTTTACATTTCTGGAGATCTGTAAAGCTCTTTAACTTGAAAACAGATCATTATATTTCCACGATGGCTCCCAGTAATGAACTGACCGGGCTGCTGGTTGTAGCCGGAGCCGATGGAAGGGGCCTGAACTCTGTGTGTTTTTTTCCCAGGAACGGCGCTGAAAGCGTCCAGAATGGAATTGAAACCATTAAAAGTGGAGACTGAATATTGACAACATGTAAACCACTGAGAGGAAAACATTTTTCCCCCTTTTCTTTATGGGAAACAAGACCATTAAAAGAGTCAAAAATGGATCGACCACAGCAGACTAGCTTCTTTATCCCAGCTGCCTCCTCTAAATTAGCTTTTTTCCCTCTTCTGTCTTTAAATCTGTGTCTCTTTTATGTTCCAAGCTGCTGCGCTAAATATTCTCTGCCTTTGTTTCTCTTCTTTATGGAGTTATCTGACCTCCATTCCAAACTCGCCCTTTATTTACAGCATTTATGGTAATGAATATGGATTTTTCCTGCCAAGAAAGAACATCTGAAAATCACAACGAGCTGTAAATGCATGGAAGCACAGGAGAATTTGAGTGAATGAAATAAGCAGCCATACATTTAAAAAAAAGGTTTTTATTTTTTTTAATAAATAAAATAAAATGATTATCCAAAGAATGAGACTGATTGGATTAGAGGAAATATATGTTCCTATGAAAACATTTAAGATGGTGCATTCAATGAAAACACGACGGCAACGGAGGGAGGAGAATCATTTCTGCTCAATTTCACAGTGACGGTAATCATGTGTATGCGAATAAAAAGTGTGTGTGTGTGTGTGTGTGTGTGTGTGTGAGAGAGAGAGAGAGAGCTGGCATGTTACCTGCAACACCCCACTCATCAAGGAGTGGAAAATCCATCTGGATCATACACGCATAATGACGTCACACACACACACACACCAATATATTTCATGCTTCTTTGCTATTTTTTGCTAAACTCATTGAACTGGGAGGGAGGAGGAAAGAAAGGAGGGGAGACGGGTAAATTAGAGAGATTAGAAAGAGAAAGAGTCAAAAAAAGAAAGACGACCGGCGTAGAAGAAAAGAGAAACTACTGCAAGTTTCACCACGCACACACACCCAGTCAGGGGGACAGACACACACAGCTTCTGATATGTAGACATCAAATTATAGCACGCAGGTACAACTAATCTATATGTGTGTGTTTGTGTGGGTGTGTGCGGAGAGAGAGAGAGACGGAGAGCGACTGGAGTGTGTGTGTGTGTGTGTGTGCAGAGGGGAGGGAGGTGTGTTCTGGCAAGACATGGTAGTCATTTCCTTTCTAGACTCAACATCTCTCTCACACACACACACACACACACACACACACACACACACACAGGGAACGTTGGAATATCATTACGGTAAGAGCTGTTCTGAACAGGCCCCGGACACAAGCGGCCCTTTGTTCGTTTACAGACACACATGCAGGCATTTGCACACGCACACACACACACATACACACACATACATGGGACAGACCCAGACCTTACATATTGCCAATATAATTACAGCTATTACATCTGATTCAAATATAACTCACCCCCACCTCTCTCTCTTATTCTTATACCTTAGTACTGATGGAACTGTGTGTGTGTGTGTGTGTGTGTGTGTGTGTGTGTATGTGTGTGTGTGTGTGTGTGTGTGTGTGTGTGTGTGTGTGTGGTGGCATAATGCTATATAAACATTACCTCAACTATAAGCGGTAACTGCTCTGGCCCAAATTGTGTGTGTGTGTGTGTGTGTGTGTGTGTGTGTGTGGTGTGTGTGTGTGTGTGTGTGTGTGTGTGTGTGTTTTAACTTAATGACCTGTACAGTCACTTTTTTGTGTGCAGTTTTTTCCTTTAAAAACAGGGGGAGCTCTCTCTCTCCACCTCTCTCTCTCCCTCCATCAGATCCAGTGATGCCACCGGTCGCTTCCCCTCCACCTTCCTTGTCATCCCGCTGATTGTTGGATTGTTGTACTGCGGATTTCATTCCTGGAAATGTCCTGATGTTGATGAGCGGAGAAGTGCAAGATCACACAGCAGCGTCGGTGGCGTGCACGTGTCCACCCCGCCGCCGGCACATAAACTGAAACTTTTGCCTTCTGCGTAAACCCCGCATTGAACAATTTCCCAGGCCTTCAGGAAATAAAAAACCTTGCAGTCATCAAAAGGAGGGATGAGATTAAACAGTCTCAGGCCCACAATCCCAAAAACATTTGCTTCATCGGGGATTTGCCAAGTAGCAGCCGCGCCGTCGGAAGGCTGCTTCCAGAAGGCCACGCATACGTGTTGCTACATCTGAAGTTACTGCTTCAACAGCTCCCTTCTCTCTCCGTTTATCCATCACTTCCTGCCGACGGATCTAAACA
Organism: Takifugu flavidus; assembly: GCF_003711565.1. NCBI lineage: Eukaryota > Metazoa > Chordata > Actinopteri > Tetraodontiformes > Tetraodontidae > Takifugu > Takifugu flavidus. The sequence goes on along the minus strand of NC_079540.1, from coordinate 2,548,650 downwards.
CCAGCATGGAAATAGAAACTAGCGCTGCGAATGCGCCGCGTACCCACATAAACCTCTGTTACAATCCGCCCATAGGGTCGTTAATTATTTATTCTGACCTACGTTAGGAACATTGGAGTCGGCGTTTGCCGTGATTTAAGTGTTCCTTGACGGTGGGGTTGCCTTCAGGATGATTGTTGAATGTCGGAATAATTAAAAGAGGGAATTTTTAATCTTTTGCTTCCTTTGTTCTTGGATTAGTTTGAGTGACTGAAGCGTATATTGAAACAAACTGTTTTCACAAGGGAACGATGCCACGTGGAAATGGCTGAGCTGCTGTTGTGCCGTGTTTAACACGGGCGCAACACGGCAAGAAGGTTATGAGTTCAAATCTCCTGGAAGCCGGACGTTTTTCTGTGAGACGGTGTTGGAGGGAGAGGTGAATGGGGGTGCTACCCCTAACCCTAGCCCTGTGACGAGATGGTAGCTGGTCCAGCGAGCATCCTGCCCCTCCCCCAGGGCAGTTAGAATGGATCCCAGTGACCCCCCAACAACCGCGCTAAAGGCTAGCATCAAAGAAGGTGGATGGATGGATGTTTAAATGTTTAAGTAATTGCGTTTTGTATCGTCTAATACCTTATTTTTGGTATTCTAGTTCAGTTCTAAACCGGCTCAGAATGGCACGCTTTCATTTGAAGCCTGGGTCTTCTCAGGGTTTCTTCCTGTTGAAGTCACTTGTAGTTGGGCAATAAATATCATGTTTAGAATGGTTTTAATGAGACCTGGCGTTGTGTTAATGACCAGAGGAGCTGAGATGCTTCTGGATCAGCCTATTGTTCACCATGACTGTGATTCCAGTGCTTGTGAGCTCACTTAATTAGGAAAGTGATTAGCTCATTTACTAATCACAACTTGTGGAGACATGCACGAACGGCGTCCCAGCTGGAGGCACAAACGCAGTCTGTGTGCTTGGAAGCAGCACAGCAGGGGGCTGATGGGAAGCAATCAAACCTGCTTCAACTTTCTGTTTTTAAAAGATTACGAGGCCGACATGAGGTGGAATCTGCCCCAGACGGATGCTTCCTGGTTAGAAGGCTGTGTGTCGGCCTCGGTTACGGAGGGGAAGATGGTTTCAGACAGTCTTTAACTGGTCTTTCACCAGTGGGAGTGCTAACTGGTTTAACTGGTGTCCTCGTAAATTGGTGGAAATGATTAATACCATCTATTTTTTTGGGATCATTTTAAAATCCAAAGGTCTAATTCAACAGAAGAGTGCTAAAAAATAAAAGCAAATTATGGGATGACTGTTGACCTTTGTAAAAGTAATTTAATATTTAATATTTATTTTTCGCCATCCCTGATTCGTTCCATTCCTAAACGGCATGTCAGTTTGTGTGTAGGTTTTTGTACTTGCTATATATTGAGAACCAAGATATTCATTCTACTAGCAAAGTGAGGACATTTTTGGGGTCTAAGGACATTTTGGTTGGTCCTCAAAATGTCAAAGGGCTGTTTGAAGCTTGGTTTTAAGGTTGAGGATAGAAATGAGTTTAGGTCAGGGTTGGGATGGTTGGGATTAGGGTGAGCAGCGGGGGAATGCAATATTTCTATGAAGGTCCTCACAAAGATAGCAGTCCAAGGATGCGTGCGTGCAGATTTTTTAAGGCATTCATTTTTTAAGGCATTCAATTGTTGCTTTTAGGCTAATTATAACCTGATAATGGTCATTACTACTCTCGCTTTCACAGTGCAGCTGCTAATCACATCTTCCCACAGAACTAAGGTGAGCCCGGACTGGTCTCTGCACAGCCATTTAACCAGTCAGTTAATAATCAGTCAGTCAGATATTCCTGTCAATCCAGAACACCCCAATCAGCCGGTCAGCCGGTCAGGCCGAGAAACAGTGAACTAGACAGAACACCTGATAAGAGAGGAGAAAGAATCCCTTTTCCCCCTCCTGTCCACTCCTCCTCATTTAATCCCTGTGTGTGTGTGTGTGTGTGTGTGTGTGTGTGTGTGTTTGTGTGTGTGTGTGTGTTGTGTGTGTGTGTGTGACAAACACAAACATTAGTATTCGGTTCTTTGCCGCACTCAGAGAAACGTCCATTAGCGCTCTGGAAGCTCTCAGACTAATTATGAATATAAATTCATGGCTGTTGTCAAACCTGGTTGCTCATATGCAGAAAAGTCATTTTGTTCCAGGCTCTGAACCAAAACACTTTACTTAATGCAGCTGAACTGCTGTAAGATGTCAGTAATACATGTTTTACCCTCCCTTCTTTAAGAAATGATTCTGCAAAGGTGTGTTTAGCGTTGGGGCTAATTAAATGCTGCATAATTCAGCTTTGTTTTTATATATGACAAATCAAAAAACCACAATAATGAGTCCCGTCTCAGCAGCTGTTTTGGCCACAGATGTGATTCACTCACGAACGCAAGAAAAAGTAACAAAGTAAAGTAGTTTGGGCTCCATAAAGCATTGGGTTTCATATTTCTATCACCTGCTTCTATATATTCTATTATATATCTTTTATCATTATATCTATATATATTATTTGACTGCTGACTATTTGATGCTATATAGTCCAATATTTTAAAATATGTAAACTGTGATTGGTTTCAGTTAATACCTCTAGGATGCAGGAGGACGGTAAAGGACATGGGACCACGACCTTTGCTGATGTCACTCCGGCTGCATTTTTGCTGATTAATGCTTTGATTCACACTTTTTTAAGAAGATGTGCTTTGTTGTTCTGTGAACTCTTTGCTAATCAAGGCTGCAGATGAAGTGTGCAACGTTTGTCCCATGATAGGAGATATCCTCTCAACAGAATATGGATTTCTTTGGGACTGTGGGAGGATGTTTTTGCTTTTCTCTTCCTTTATCCAGCCACACATCAGCAGGAAGGTGCCCCAATATCAACATGGACCTGCTCTAGGTTCCGTCCTGTTAAAAGGGAGGTTTTCAGGCTACTGTTGCTTGTTTGGGGGTCAGACAGACCCCCAAATAGACCATTACTACTCCAGGGTTAGAGTTGAGCCTCACTATGCTAACCGGTACAGGTGAGTTAGCATCAATAACTGTCTACCTGTTCAAGGGCAGACGGCCACTTGTTTTTTGAGTTATTGTTCACACTCCTGAGCTAAACGCCATCAAATGTCCATCAGGGGTCTGCTGGGCCAGGACACCAACACTAGATTAGTGACCCAAACTTTTGGATATCACATATGAGAGGAGCAACAGCAACATGTTTGAGTAATGGCCCCTTAAATACGACTTTACCGCTCTCAATAACATGTCGATGACAGAAGCATAAAGAAGCATTAAGCCACATAAATCCTGGTTAACGGCACCATTTATTTCAACTATATGTGAGGGACAGATCGTCATGAGGGCAGAATAGAGAGACGGTAGAGGTCATAATTGGACCGTAAAGATTATAGTTAGCAGTAAATGGTCCATATGAAGCGGTGACTCGGCAGTTTCTGGTCTGCGTGATGAAAAACCCCCATGCCTCTCACGGATGGAGGAGCAGAACGAAAGGTCAGAGCAGAGTCAGCTGCGAGGAGCTGCCTGGGTGGCTTCAGGAAGTTTGCACGGCTTCCCTCCAGCTTCTGTATCTCGCCCTTTCCTGGAGGTGAGAGACGGAACCTCTAAAAATCCCGTCGTCGCCGTTCCATGTCGGAAAAGTCACGACCCCGTCGCAAATGTCGGTTTAGGCACTCCCTATATAAAAATGTCCTCATTCAATGGATATGTAACCACTCTTGTTAAATGTAGGGATGAACAATACCGTTGCAACAAACAACTTCCTGTTTGTCTTATCTAATCAACAGAACAAGCAGCAACTGCTTTCTTACTCTTCTTTGCAGTGGAGTTAGCTGCAATCTGTGTTAAATAAACCGTCTTTCCACATTTTTGTTGAACATTTAATGAGGCATTAGAGGTAAAATGAGTAAGAACTCAACCTTGTGGGTCAGTGAGTGAAAGGCTACAGCTATGTTAGCATTTAGCATCGCGCCAAGCCAAGAAAAGTTCTGCAAAAAGGTGAAATACTTCCAAATGGGGCGATTGGTGTGGCTGTGGCACTGACCGGCCATGTTTCCATCTAAAGCTTCCTAACTGCTGCACACATTTATTTCCCCGTCCTCCACACCTCTCTCCCCGTCTTCCCCTGCCTTCATCTGCCTGTGTCTCACTCCTCTCTCGCCCTCCTCTTCCTCTTCTCACATATGTTGTGAATCAGAGCAGCGGTCCGCGGGGAGCCCTGAATATTATCTGAAAAATTTTCATTCCTCATCTCGGCTGCTAGTTTCACCCTCAATTTGTTGCCCAGAGCCAAAAGGCAACATGGGATTTACAAAACGTGCGCGCGCTGCAGAAAATGCGATTAGAGGCTATCCATCTCGCTTCCCATCCTCTCGCTCCTTATCCAAGGCAACGCGGGAACGGCGAGGACGTGCTCGCCCCTCAGACTGTTGTGTGTCTCCTCTCACTCATTTTCCTCACCACTGTTTTTACTTCCCCTTCAATTTCTTTCAATCCATTTTTCCCCTTCACTTGTCTTGTTCCGAGTTATCGCCCCTCCTGTCGCCACTTCAGCGTCTGCCTTCCCCCGCCGTCTCTATTTCGCTCCCTCGTGCTCAGAGGCAATTCTCCCGCTCCTCTCCGGAGCCTTTTTCATCGCTATTTTTCATCCCCTTTTTCTCCCTCTCTGACTTTCCCTCACACATTTGTGGCTCATATTGATATTCACAAATTCAGCCGGCTTATCGGGGCAATATGATCAGATTTCGGTGGGTTAATGGAAGAGGGTAAACAACACAGCCATCAAAGAGAAAAGTTAAGAGGAAGGAAAGAGAAGTGATGAAACACAACATTTCATACATGTGTACACCACACAGCGGGCTTAATTATCATAAATGAAGAACCCAATAACAAGATTAAAAATGGACTGAGGCAGAGTGCACGGCGGGATCATGGGGGAAATAACCTGCTTTTTGTTGTGTCAGAACCAGAGGCTGCGTTCTACAAACTTAATAAATGATCGTTTTCATTGTTACCTCCACAAAGGAGGTTATGGGATGGTGTTTGCCTTATTTTTTGGCAAAATAGCTCAAAAACTTTCAGGAAAAAGTTCCTGAAATTTTCAGGAAAATGTTGAAAATGGGCCAGAGAAGAGCTGAAGAAATGCTGGAAATGTTCCACATGAGTTCTGATCTTCTTTGATCATAAAGGAACCTATGAACAGTATGTACGACATTACAGATGTGGGGAAATCACCTGCTCGGAGGAGGTCTGTGTCCCCACAGGATTTTTCTAGTTATTACTCAAATGAAGACTTTCGGCAAAGGTGTGAATCACTGTGGGAAAAGGCTGACTCGCCACTGCGGTGTTGATGACTTAAACCTGAGGTGCTGGGGTCTCCCCCCGCTTGAAGCGCCCTCTAAACTCTCCCGAGAGGCAATTTAGAGTCTCCAGCTGCTCTAATCTGCCTGTTCATGGAAGAAACTGGCCACTTAAGAAATACACAAACTCCACCGTCGAGATCAAACCCCCAAACCCGCCAGGAGGCGACAGTGCAGACCCCCCCCCCAAACCTAAACAAAGAAAAACCAAATCCAATTTCTGCCCAGCCGTCAATCCGCCGGCATCACAGGCGTACCCACACCCGTCCCATCTGCAGCGTATGAAAAAAGTGATGTCATTCGAGGAGCGAGGGACGGGGAAGAAAGGAGGAGGGCGCTCGCACCGAGAGGGACGATAAATGAACATCATGTGTGTTCAAAGATAGTTTACTAGCATGACATCAGCTCCGATGATGGATGAGTGTGGTTTCGGCACAAAAATGTCTTTGTGCGTCTTCTGCATGCACAACTAGCAAAGTCTGCTGCGTGAACATACAGATGAGCGCCATTGTTTCAGAAAAGAGATCTTATGTCCACGTCTTTTAGAGGATCGCATGATATCGAGACCCCCCACCCCCCATCTCATTGGTCGCACACTCCAATACAAGATGTCCCCTCATTGGCCTTTGACCTCTCACCTGTACACTTCTTAACGTGTCCTTTATCCCAAAATATCCGCGCAAAGGCACCTTCTTTCAGCCAACAAACCTTCATTTAGAACCTTCATTCACTTGATTTAAATGTGTAACCAAGGTTTTCACAAAATTGAAAGTCTCAAAAATAAACCGTGATGTAATATCGTAACCACAAAATCCCTTAAAAAGACGGGATTTTCAAAATAAAGGTCATGTTGACTCTCAGAAGAAGGAGAAGGAGAATCCTTCATCAAAACACTGCTGAGGTACCCCTGAGCAAGGTTCCAAACCCACAAATGCTCAGATAGGGCCCTGAGATGAACTGGTGACTCAGCCCAGGTGGGACCTGCCTTCTCGTGAGCCTGAAAGGAACAAAGCAGTTCTGGACCCTGAAGGCAGTTCTGGACCCTGAAGACTGGCCCTATATGAGCATCTCTTCCTTGCTCAAAGGCACCTCAGCAGTGATCTACAATCAGAACACCTGTGTTTTGCCCCCACTGGGGCTTGAACCGAAAACCCTTCACTTCTCAGCCCTTTCAAGTTTATTGAAAGTCCCAAAAACAGAAGCCACATTTTCCCCAGGAGTCTCCCCCGATTTCACTTAATTAAAAAAATAGCATAGAATCTGCTGCTTCTTGCTGTGTTTGTCAAAAATCAAGCTGGTAAAACAGCATTTTCTCATATTGTTGGTGGAATCGTTCTTATTGCTAATCAATAAACAGCAGCCTCCTCTCTTCAGAGCTAATGGCCCATCGATTTCAGTCTTCTCAAGCTTCAAAAACACCAGAGAAGTAATAATTCGTCCCGCCCTCCGCCCTGGAAGTTGGAGTCAGCCGCTGTCGTATATCTCAACACGAGCTCGGAGATTATCTGAGAGAGATTTTCCATGAAACTGAATTCAGTTTCGCCATCGTGCCAAGACTTCTAATGAGGAAAATATGTGCTGAGACACCCCCCCCAAAACCACCGCCACCCACCCAAATCGACACGGGTGATACCCGCAAATATGAAACAAGCTGTCAGAGATCACAAGGAAAACAAGCCGGGTCTCTTTTCCAGAAGAATTGGCCCTTTGGAATCCAATCGTTCCAATTGAGTCCATAATGTGGGGATTAATGAAGCTTTTGGGTGTGTTGTCAGTCCCTCAGATAAACTGTACTCTTGGATCTGCTCCACCAGGACCGGCTTCGATAGCAGCGAGTAAATGTAGACGCTGGTGGAGCGTAGACAGTTGGCACCAGGCGGCAGAGGACAGGGATGGGGGGGTGGAGGGGGCTGTGGTTTTTCCTCTCGTGGATATATAATCAGTTTAAGAGAAAGTTCAGTTTTGCTTCGATGCGCAATCATGTTTGTAATCCGTCGCTCCCTCTCTCTCGGTGTTTGATGTGGTGGCACCCTGGCATTGTCCTCCGTGTTGTGCCAGGGCGCAGGGGCGGACGGGGGGGTGACGGGACGGAGTCAGATGAAGGAACGGCACCGCTGCATTCATGTGGCGGGAGGCCACAGAAAAGTCCAAAGTCTGGATATAGATGACAGCCGCGCTGGCAGATCTGGGAATCCCATCAGGACGCAGGGAGGAATGTTGGAGAACGTTCCGTGATGACCTCTGCCAACTTTCTGGAAGGGGCAGCGAGACGCGGGACTGTCTCCATCAGAAACACCAAACATTTCGAATGATTTGATTCTCTTGGTTTACCTTCTGTCAAACGCATGCGCGTGTGTGATGTTAATGATAATGTGAAAAAGCGCGAAAACCCCAACGAATAACACATCAATGGAAATAAAGCACGTCTACGATCAATTGTCCGCTAATTCGCCGAAATTGAATTGGAACTTTTAAAACCCTAATAAAAGCACAAAGACAAGGAAAAGTTTTAAAAGCCTCAGGGGTCCCAAAATCCAACCCTGGTGTGCAGAAAAGTTACTTTCACACAGTTTAGCCAAGCATCAAAGCTGAGCGCGTTGTTTTAGGAAAACGAACGCAATGCTACGCAAAATTACACGCAAAAAAGGTCACTGAGCGTCAGGTTTGGGTCCAAGCAGCTGATCTTGCCTTTGTTTTGTCTTCTATGATTTGCACAGTTTCCTGATTCAGTTGAAGACACGGAACAGGGCGGGCAGCATTCGTCCACTGGAAAGTGAGGTCGTCACATTAGCATTAGCAAATGGTTGTAACAGAGAAAGGAGAAGATTTATTGGGAGCTTTTCTGAATCGATCCCCTGCCCAGAGGCCGCATTGCTGGATTTTTATGGCGTGAATTCAGCCAACTCAAACACGGGAGAGCTGTGAGTAGATTTTTTGCCACGGCCCCTTACCACAGGTGTGCCTTAGAAAATGGACAAACTGGCTGATACGAGAGGTAAAGACAGGTTTAATTCATGAATTAAATCAGGAGTCTGTTTACTTTAGCGTAAGATTGGCCGGTTCCGCTTCTGGCCTGATGAGGAGCAAACTTTGAGGCATGTTATGGGAAACACCTGTGTTTATCCAACAATTTCATGACAAAATGGCTGCTGCCTATGGTGACATCACTGTTGGATGTTATTACACGTGCAGCAAGCCACACATATCTCTCCTGGCTGTGTTTTTGTTGCAGAGGGACCATAAAACGGTGCATAATTTGGATTTCTGACATACTGGCTCGATTCCTGGAGGCCTTATTTAAGTCCAAAGTCCAGTTTCTTGAAAACAGAGGTTCTCAGCATAGCAGCGCCACATCAGGAGTGATGGTTTTCTTTTACCAAACATCAAACGGACGGCGCAGCATCGCCCGAACCGCCTCCTCTCTTTCGAAGGTGATCACACAGTCTGTGGCGCTAGAGCTTCGTCCGTGGGTCTCCGGGGTCGCGGGGTCCCTCCCAGCTCATTTGTGGAGCAAACAAATGCCCATTCATCTTCTAAACCTCAACAGATTCACCTCAGAGTCATTTTTCTAAAACATGGACTTATGTAGGGACTGGATGGACCGGTTTGGCATCCAGGGACAATATTTATCATATAACAACAGCTCACAGTTTAACTTCCACCCAACACTTGAAAAACAAAGTCATTTTCCCTGCGACGTCCATTTTCTGTCCTTTTTATTGTGCATTACGGAGCATTAAATTCATCTTCTGAAGCATCCAGAGCTTCATTACTCCCTCTGAGGCCAAACAGCTTTATGCTCCTGTTGGGGGAACAAAAGAAATGTCTCTCAAGCTTCCTGGAGGTCACGGATATAAAAATTAAAGTGGACTTCAGGTTGAGAACCAAAGAAAACACAACTTTCTGGAGAACCGTCCAATTAAAACAGCACTTTCACGTCTGTTTAGACTGAAATTTGTTTGACACTGCTCCTCCAACACCCATCAAACGGCATTAATATCACTAGTTTTTAATTGCTTCACACGGTCTCGGCTGAGTTTTGGACTCTGCACTATTCTTTTCAAAAGAAATATAATAACTGCCTTCCAAAAATATTGGAGACAACATTACTCTTTGGCAGCTTTAAAAGATTAAACGACTAGAAAGTTCAGTTGTAATCCAGTTCCCCCCCGGGTCTGGAGGTCGTTTAGCCCAGTCATCCTTTCTCATTTTCTCTGCTTTCAACGCTTGCGCAGATTTTCCTTTTTAACGTTTGGAATAATATATCAGCGATAAAGAGCTCTCCCGGCGCGCTCTTTTGCTCAACAGCAACGTGACACCACCGTGCTGTGTTTGGGGTTTAAGATAGAAAAATGTTCTGCTGGCTTTGAGGCGAAAACAGGAGATCAAAGCAAAGAGTCAAGGCGGGACAAGAAGACCAAAGCAACAGCAGGCAGTGGCTGCTATTGATCAGTCACATTGAACAAAACCATCAGCTGTGTTCAATAACTGCAGAGAAGAGCTCGGCGCTGCAACAACAGGAAAAAGGTTCTGTTTGGATCGGTATCATTCAGCACTTGGAGAAAATAGAGAAAGTGGAAAAGTCCACCTGTACTCAGCTCAATGATAAATTCATAAAGCAAGTGTGAAGGAAATAAAGGGCAGAGATGAAAGATTGAAACAGATAGAGGAGGAAAAAGAGAGAGGAGGAGAGAGGGAAGAGAGAGAGAGAGAGAGAGAGAGAGGGAGGGAGGAGAGAGAGATGATTGATGGAGCCAAAAAGCCGATTTCTTGCTTCATCTGATCTGAATTACTATGCAATCAGCAGACACACCTCTACCTACCTTCACACACACACACACACTGCAATCAACACACGGCTATCTCAGAGTATTATTGTGCAATCTTCATCCAGTTTAGTGATCAGCTGCTGTCATCAGCACATGGAGGATACGTATAGTCTCCACACACGTGCGCAGTGTTACCTTCACTGTTCGCTAGATTGCAGACATATATCCAATTCCTGGAGGACTTGAAGGGTAATTCCAGGCTGGACCCAGAGTTTGTGTATGATTAGTATGTACCAAAGGTTCTGGAGTTGGTCCAGGTTGCTTCATGCTGATGCAACGCGACGGCCGCGGCAGCATATTAATCCACTGCATCTTTAAGCATCATCAGGCTGAATTTTCAGGAGTTTGCCGCAGGCATTGCAGACTTTTTGAACTTTGCCCTCTCATCTGGCCCACGTCAGAAGCACAGATACAAATGCCCACAGATCCCAGTGAGCGCCGGTTGATCCGCTTTGAAAAAGCGACATTTTAACTCACTTACAAAGATTCACAAAGGAGGAAGTAGAAAAAAACTGAAAAAGAGCTAAGGAGTTATTCAGAGGAGTTATTTAGTGCTTTGTTTGTCTGTGCGTGTGTGTGTGCAGACATGATTTAGTCAGTTTATCTGGACAACACCAGCAAAGGCGGCGGATGATTGTGTTGTGGGTGTAATCTAATTGCATTCTAACAACAAAACACACTCTGATGTGCTGATGTGTAACAGAGGCTCTTCAGTGCCTGTGGCCGTCAGGGCTGCATTAACCTCAGAGCGTAACATGGAAAAACTCTTTTTCTGTGATATTTATGCTCCGCGTGTCGATTAGAATCAAATTTACTGACCCGATCCACATCCGCTTCATAAGGCGACAAAGACTCGCGTCGTGAAGGGTGGACGAGGAGAAAGGTCTCAGAGCCGTGAGATATCGAGCATTTAGTAGATTGCGATAATACAAATGAGGCCAGATTCGAGTCGAGCCTTCTCCCCCAGCAAGGTTCCACAAATCTGCTTGAGTGAGGAACAAGAGCACGGGCGTGGAAACATGCAGCTTCCCCGCCAGGGAATGACTTATGGTAATATAAAGGCTTCCTGGGAAAATGCATGCAAATGCACACGGGTGCCGTACAGGTATGAGTTATTAGCAACCTAACGTTAGCGAAACGTCGTCCTTTTTCTTTTTTTTGTTCTTTGCTGCGCGAGAGTTTGTTGCTTTGAATTATGACCCGTGTAGAACAATCCATCCAGGCCGGCTTTGTTCACCATCCTCGCTCCTCGTCCCGCCGCCTGCGTCCCCCTCCTTTCCGCCTTCCTCCCTCGCTCCGACTCATCCTTCATCTCTCCGCATTGCCTGATCGTCCTAATCAGTTATGATTTATGGTGACGCACACGTGCGACTCACCGGCCCGTGCGCGCGCGCCAATCGTTAATCAGATATTTTTCCCAAGGTGGGCTATCATAATTCCAAACAGAATCTCAAAATGATTAAAAAAAAAAAAAAGCTACACACACATGTAACGAGATGCTGTCTGATGAATTACTCCCCTTAAGCGATTTATGTGCACACACCCTCATGCACAGACGCATCAGCAAACCTCTCTGATGTATCTAAAGGGGCTAAATTAATTTAAGGAGACAAGACACGCACACCTTGCCCCCGCCTAAATCGTTCTTGATGCGATGCGCGCTGTCTCGCTGTCATCTGATGGAAGAATGCTAAGTGGTAGCATGCAAATGCAGTTCCTGCTTGATGGTCGCTAATGTAAAGTTGCAATCAGTGATGTTTTACCGTCATTTGCATAGAATAACCATCAGTTAAGAACACTTTCAAGTGTGGCTGATCAATGCCTGGATCTGCACAGCCAGCGTGGGGAGAGAGGGTTCAAAACCTCTCTCTGCCAGCTGGGAAAATGATGAGGCCTCAGAGGAGCGCTGCGCTCCATTAAAGGGAGAGTTCACCCAATGATGGAAATTCATTTGTAACCGTCACTGTGTTGATGGAGGAGTGGGTGAAGCTTTCTAAAACCCTTCTGGAGTTTCAACTGCAACCTAATCCAATACAGCTGAAGTTAATTGTGACAGTTTCTTCAAACGTGAAAATAACACGCTGATGAAAAGGCCTCCAAACTGTTCCCGTGCAGCCGTCCGGGTGTGCATAAGCCGCCAGAATCAAAATTGGCTCAACAGGGCGTCATTTTTCAGTGCTGGGTTTCATGTTTGCATGTTATCTGCTCTATTTCCGCTGCGTGCAGCAATCAACAGTCAAATGTGGACGTTTAAAATGCAAAATGGCTCCAAATGGGGTCTATATGCTAATAAAGCAGCTGTATTTAATCAGTCTCCACTTTGATTGACAGTTCTGACTGTGTCAGCCTAGAGCAGAACCCTCTCTCCAACTTATGCATTTAGCAACATGTGTGCTGGTGTGCAGTGCGATAGCACGTTAGCACGGTGCAATACTTCCTGCACTCTGCAGGTGATGTTTGTGAAAAGTACTTGCGCTCTAATTTATGGGTTTCCATTACGCTTAGAAATGTGCACAACCTAAATAGTGCAGTAAAAACTGCAAATGGAAACACCTGTATTTCAAAAAGCCTCAAACATCAGTCGGAGGTTTTGTCGCTCTCATTTGGAGGAATTTCACGTTTCGTCATAGAAATATATCGCAAAAATGCAAGAGAAACACTTGACGTAGGCAGTCACCTGACCAGTTATCTAGGAGACAACAGGACGCCTCAGGACACAGACGAGGACACCGAATATTTTATTAGTGACAAGAAATATTAAGATTGTATTTCCTTCTTCCTACTCCAATTTTTCATTTTTTCTTTATATATGAATGCAGTTTTTTCTTTTTCTCTTTTTTTAGCTGTTCAACATAATAATCAATCAATTTTTGGAGTATCTCGTAGCTACTGTCGATGTAGCTACAGTCGTACCAACAGGTTTTGAACGTTCTCTTTTTTCCTGAGATAAAATTCCACGAGAAATCACCAAGCTCGTGCCTGAAACACCCTCCAAGGGAAGCACGTACAGAGCGCAACTGTACGAAAGATCAGAAATGTTGCTTTTATTTTGAAAGCAACTGTAATGGAAACCAGGGAGCGTTGACATTTGATGGGGGGGTGGAGGGAGGGGTGGCAGGGACAGCGGGGAGAGCGAGTAGAATGATGAGAGGAGCCGTGTCCGCGGCAAGGACACCTCAACATACCAAGAGTAGGTGAGAAGGGATCGACACATCAGCCCAGCGATTAATAGTGTAGCTCCTGACAGCTATGTGGGGGGGGGTCCACATTATGCAGAGGAGAGCACTCTCAGTTCTGCCTCATTGCTTTGGCTCGCAATCAAGATTTGCTTTTATTCGAGAAAGAAAATCTCTCTTTCCTTTCGCAGATGCAGGCAGTTGTGCATGCAGAGTGAAGGGGAAGAGAGAAGCCCGGAGGAACTGGGCAGGTTTTTACTTGGCGATGTGTGGCGCCGAGCTATTTTTTGGGGTGGGGGAGGGGGAGAAAATCACGTGGACTCCTGAAGAGAGGTCGGGTGTGTAAACACAGCAATATTGAATCCACAACACATAAACGTCATGTTTTATTCTCGAACAATACAGCGCAGCTTTGCAGAGGGAAAATGGAGGAGTGGATCCCACCGGCAATAATGGATTTCCATTTATCACATCAGAGGAGGACGCCGCTAGTTCTTGCTCCACAGTTTGGCTCTCACCCAACACAGAAGCAGGAAAAATGCAGTAATGGATGCGACTAAATGTGTTTACAGTGCAGTTTGAGCTGAAAACGTTGGCTATGCCAAATGATGCTGCTTCCTGTTTAGCCCCAAGCCCCGCGGATCCACAGGATCTACGCAACAGTTAAACAGATCTCGGGCCAAAAGGTGCCGCATCGTAAACACGACTCATCATTTTTAACGTCGCTTTTATGGTTCTGCCTTTCCTCCCATCATCTTACCCACATCCGGGGCCATCTCAACTGGCCTGAGCTGGAACAGTGTTTGTGACTGTGTGTGTGTGTGTGTGTGTGTGTGTGTGTGTGTGTGTGTGTGCTGAACTGGCTGATGACTTCATCTCTGTCTCATCAGTACACGTGTCTCGTAGCGTTCCCGTCAACTCCTTGCTGGTCTGACTGGATCATCCATGAGGCCTCTCTAAAGGACAACAGTTAAACGGCGGCGGCGGCGGCAGTGGCGGCGGTGGCGGCGGTGGCCAGCTGTGTGCACGCCGCCTCGTCACCTGGTAAGAACATCTGATTTGAAGAGATCCAAAATATGTCAACTTGATCTGACCGCGTCCTTTTACAAAGGTGCTCATGTGCTATGGATCTTCAACACCATCAAAATAATAATAATAACATAGTCAAATGTGTTGGGTTTGTTTTGTTGGGGTGGGGGGTGGGGGGGTATTGTGTTGGGAGATTGTGGATCTAAGGCAGCGAGCTTTGGTGGTGTGGGGGGTCCACATTATCTGATGATGCTAGGTCATCTCGTAATTTAAAAAGCCGACATGCTATCTTCCTTCATATTGAGTATCTTTGACCATGGGTAGAGATTACTGCCATAACTAGTTCAGCTTTTGTGAGATGTGGGCCAACCAAAGCCCCGCCCCTGCATAAGAGCGGGACTGACTGTCCACCCAGGCAGAGAAGAGTAACTTCTCTTCTAAAGAAGAGGGGTTTAAGTGTCCCAGCTGTCAAAGAGGACAAGTCAAAGTTCTCAGTCTAGCTGTCTGGGGTACTGGTCAGGAGCAGGACCAGGCAGACCTTCAGGAGCCTTCAGGTTCTGGAGGAGGTGGCTGAACGCAGGTGGTCTGACTTTCCTGCTGAGCTAGATGGACGAGAGGATAAAATGATGCTATTAAATGTCCAGGTCAGCGTCTTGACTGTGCTATTTTACTCCCTCTGGCTATTTTGGGGAATCATACATTTCACTTTCATGGCTATGTTGATACCATCTATCTCAAATCTAAGCCTGGTGTGAATTTCTCCTCATTTTGGTGTGAATTTCTCCTCATTTTGGTGTGAATTTCTCCTCATTTTGGCTCACACAGCCAGGAGACGAGTTCTCCTTTTTCTCTATATTTAATGAATATCACCCTGCTGAAAACGGCATCCGCCCTGATTGTGTGATTTAATTTTTTTCAACTTTGGAGAATTTGTTTCTGCTTTTCCCCAGTGAATATGAGTCAGTCCAGCAAAGATGACCTCTGACAGCCAGCAGAGTGGTATTTAAAGGGTTACACACAGTGGCACATGGGAAAACATCTGCAGAACTCAGACGCTCCCTCAGTGGTGTCCCCATAAGAAGTCTGGTCTTCAGGGTCACAAAGGTTCATCTCTGGAAGAGTCAGACGGAGCGTCTGACAGGAAGAACACAGAAGGGAAAAGGGCGAAACCTCATCAAAAAGAGGGAAAACGATGTCGTGCTTAAAAACAGTTTTATGAAGAGAAGAAGCAGAGAAGAGCAGGGTGGAGAACGCCGCCACGGCCTTTTTTCCTGAAAACAAAAACTCCCAAACAAAAATGAGCGACTCCACCACAGAGGAGCTGATTGGTCGCTCAGGATTTGAACTGCCGGTCAAAACAACAACACTAGCTACACATGCGTGCGTGCGTGCCTGCTGAGCCCGGCACGCTCAGAACAGTTATTCTGAGCAATGATGTCTTTAGCAGCGTGGCGGCGTCTTGGGTCGCACGGCTGGCTCTGTGGCCGGGAACGGCTCTGAAAACCACAATTATGATAGTAACTAGCTGATGCCTGGGAACAGCATCAGCTAGTCCCGACGGCGGCTGAGAGTTTAGCGTAACTGACCGATTAGCGTCACCGGTACTCTACAGACACACACAAGGGCGAAAGCTTTGTGAAGAGCGGTCAAGAGCAGCTCCCATAACTTAATATGGGTGACTAAGATTTGTGAATCCTCCAAGGTGTGTTGGCATTTTTTAAATTATTGTTCAGTCTCTCTCTGTAACTTGTGGCTAAGCTAATTTGCAACAACAGATGTGTCGAATGGAACCCACTTTAGCCACTCACGATTCACGAAAAAAACTATCTTGGTTCTTTACTTTTTTAATCACTTTGCCCGAGAGCCTTTACAAGCTAAACTGCCTCAATGTCCTTGAGCCAGGCATCTTTGTTCCATCTGTTTTGCTGCGTTGTTTTACAGCGTAAATATCAGCGTCAATAAAAGTGAGGATCTCGGGCATTCTGTTAAAAACATAACATAACGACAAACGACACACTCCAAACACCCTGTAATGGTGTGCGTGTGTGTGTGTGTGTGTGTGTGTGTGTGTGTGTGTTCATGGTGAGGAAGGTTTATCTTTTTTGTTGTTCTTATGCACTGTTGGTTTACTTTGTGGTTGTTATTTTAGGACTATGTGAACCGCGCACGCACACACACACACACACACACAACACACACACACACATTTATTTCTATCTTTAACTGGATTTCAGAGACATAATGCATTCCTCAGCCCCTTATCCCTAACCATCAGTGTTAAATGCCAACCCCCCACCCCCTACCCATTAGCTGAACCCATTTCTAACTTTAAGACCGACTCTGAACACTCAAACTAACCTTTGACATTGTGAGGACCAGACAAAACATCCTCACGAGTGAAATGTGAGGACACAGTGTCCTCACTATGTATCTAGTATGAGAAACCACACACACTTGCTGGCACTAAGCTCAAACAAACCCACAATGGTCCAGCCCTTCACAAGCCAGCCAAGATGAACTGACCACTCTGACATCCGTCTGGACAGCCGTCAGCACAAACACGTGAGGACAGGATGGAAACGCTGGACATCTTTGTTGTAACACAGCACGCCTGCCATCTTCTCAAGGTGACCTTTCAAGACTTGTTATTGAATCCTTTCAGTCTACCTGGAAAATCAGCGTCGCCTTTGTGAACGCGTGAAAACATGAAAGCCAGGAGAGTGAAGTGGTGAAAGGACTCGAGGTTGAATGAGAAGCAGTCTCTCATCCTTGTTTTTATCATAAGAGTGCTGAAAAGGATTTTCTTAGTTATTGAGTGGACATGCCACACCCTCACACACACACACACACACACACACACACACACCCTGCCCAGGGCCCCAGCTAAAAGCAGAGGGGACTGTTTCCTGTCTGTCCAACCACACCCAGACTGACAGAGGGAACAAGTACAGGACACTTTGGCAAATATAGTTCATTTATGTCCCCAACATGACATTTTTGTTTGTTTTAGTTTGCAATAAGACAGCGCAGTTTTGCGGTTGAACAGTGAGTCAGAGTCTCTCTGGTAACCACTCACGGTGCTCCACATGTACTCTATTCAATATTTAAAGGTTCGATATGAGGAGCAAGACTATTTTTCTTATGTTGTCTTGCAATTGTGACTGTTAAATGTGACTGTTAATGGGGAAAATGCTTGATGTATCACTAAAATAAGACTTGTTACCATCAGAGTGATGCACAGCTTCCATTTTGAATGTCAAAAGTTGGGAATTAATTAGATTTACGGTGATCTTTATGCTGATGATGCATAAGTTTACATCTCTACCTGGCTGACCTCAGGACAATATGTCCTCCCATACGAGCTGGGTTCTGCTCAAGGTTTGGTCCTGTTAAAAGTGAATTTTTCCTCCCTACAGCTGCTTTAGTAGATGCTCCAGAGCATTCAGGCTCAGTAAAGCTATTGAGACAATGACTTATACGTGAAACTAAACTGGACTTATTTTTATGGATGTTTGGTGTCAGTATTGATCTGTCTCTATTGATTAATGTGTTCTTAATGACATAAAAAAGTAAGTTATTGTTCTACACACAACGGAGGGTCGCAATACATACGCGTATGTGTGTGTGTGTGTGTGTGTGTGTGTGTGTGTGTGTGTGTGTGTGTGTGTCCTCGGAAGTGCAGTAGGAGAGAAAACGTAGTCAGGTATAAAATTGCCTTCACAGGCTGGTTGCTCATATTCACTCCACCAAACTCGTCTAATACACACACACACACACACACACACACCACACACACACACACACACACACACACACACACACACTCTTCAGTTCCACAGACTGAGATCTATTTTAGCAGCCAGCCATAAGCGAACGGGCAAGGACTCAAATTGAAACTTGTCCATTTATGAATCAAATTTGTTCCGCATATACATTTTCCATAGTGGGTGGGGGCAGCGTCAGTTGGTATTTAGATAAGTCTGCACATGTGTGTTTGCGTTTCTGGTCTTGTGTGTGTGTGTGTGTTTTCTATGAATCCTTCCCTTCTTCTCTGTATTTGGTGTCTTTGTGGAAGGGTGATCTGATTGGTCCAGAAGTGCTGACTTTGAGATTAACTAGAAAATGGTAACCATGACAACTTATACAATACAATAAGGGAATGGAAGTTGAAACTTTTTAAGTTTAATGAGACAAATATAAA
Organism: Takifugu flavidus; assembly: GCF_003711565.1. NCBI lineage: Eukaryota > Metazoa > Chordata > Actinopteri > Tetraodontiformes > Tetraodontidae > Takifugu > Takifugu flavidus. The sequence goes on along the minus strand of NC_079540.1, from coordinate 2,530,027 downwards.
ACCACGCTCTGTCATTTGACCGTGATCATCTCAATCCAAAAGTAGACAGTTTAAATCAATTAGCAAAATGGGTTATTTAAAAAGTTCACTCATTTCTAAGCATACTTCACAAAAAAGTAAATCAGGTCAATATCAAGGCTATATTAGAACTGTCAGAGAGCAGCTTTATATAATATCCTTCTATAGAGTCTATATAGGCTTCACTCGTGCATGTTTTGACTACAATACACATCTAAACAAGATGACAAAATGTAACTTTACGTTGCCTCAAAATTATATTTAAAAACTAAATTCTAAAAAACTTTGGTTTGGAAGAGAAGCAGGCAGGAAAACTGTTGTAACTAATGAAACTGAGATTGAAAAACAGGAAGAAGGGAAGGAATAAAAGAAGACAAACAGTTTTATAAATAAACACTCCCTCATTTCTCCTCTGCAAATCGAGGGGAAAAAGAAGTGAGGCGAGCAACCCCCCCCCCCCAAAACGGTGAGATGGAAAATGTGAGGAGCGGGGCCATGGCTGCCTGCTGGTTTCACCAGTACAACCAGAGGCGGGCGGGGGGGTAAGCTGTGACGGGCTGTCACGGCTGTCGTCGGACGGATATGTCGGAGAGATTGATGACATCAGTGGAGGCGGGACATGATAAACGCCGTCACTGATAGTTTGAGATTTTCTGAATCGGAACCCAAGACGACGCCGGCGAAGAGAACAACGATCGGCTCGTGTTTGGCCCAAGACACAAAAGGTTCTGGGAAGCAGAACTCTAGCTTGTGCTTCATTCGAAAACCTTTAAACATCAATTTCTTCATAGTTAGTATTGTTCAAGAGTGGACCGTGTTGGAGGAGTCATGACCCCATGACCTTCCCGTGCGGGTCCGCATCCTGGAGCCAGAACTAGGGACCCAGACCCAGATAACCGAACAAAGGCAACCTGACCAACTCTGAGCTCTTATTCATGATGAGTTCCTGTAACACGGCTCCGTCACGCACGGCCGCGTCACGTGTCGCCTGTTCTTTGCCAGCTCGGGGGTGTCGATTGGAAAAGTCAACAGGCTCCCACGCACGTAACGTCAAATTAAATAAAAGCCCGGGTATACCAATATTCCCCGTCACCATGACGCCCACGTGATGGTTAATCTTTGGAACGAATGACTTTCACAGGAAAATAAAAAAATCCCTTCAATGCTCGACCATTCAGCCGGTCCGTCACCACGAATAAACACAATATTCATGCGCTCAGAGGTAACGCTTCGCCAGAAAACGGGCTGCCAGCTCCCCTCTCCTTCTGAGCGGGACTTTACGCCCCCAACGTGGCGGAAAATATAGACCATCCCATTCGGTGGCGGTGGAAATCAACAGCACGGTTTGGGTTGGCATTGAACGGGAGTTTATTTACAGTACATTCATCACGACTGTCAGGCCCGTTCTCACAGAGAGCAGGTAACAGACTAAAATGGAACAAGAAGGGGCCCGAGGAGCCCCTGCTGCAGCTAAACTACTCACATTAGACTCAGGGGCCCGAAATCTGAAAAAGAAAATGGACCAAAGCTCCGAAACGTTCGTGGGAGTCCGAACAGTAAAGACAAGAAAGTCAGAGTATCTGATTTGAATTGACAGCCAGAAGTCCCAACCGGTGTTGAAGCAGTCTAACAATCATTCCTAACTGGATTATTCTAACACAATTACCGGGTGGATGTGAGACGCCAGAATCCCCGCTACTAGCTGCAGGTGGGGATCGCGAGAAGAACTGACATGCAACCAGAGAACGCTACATTATGGTCTGCTTGGCAATTACCAGTCAACATATAGAGCTTTAGATATGCTCTCAGTATAGCATGATAGATAGCATGTTGTGGATGCTAACATCGGTTAGAACAGCGGCGAGATGCAGGGAACCTGTTTGATCCGAAGCCAGATGCTCTTCAACGTTTCATTTATTCTACTTCTTTCTTGTTACACTATGAATAATAAATGATCAGTCACTCTGCAGGAAGGGATTTACAGCATTGTGTTGATGATTAGTGAATTTCCTCACAGCAGATGTGTATAATTTTGTGCATAAATTTTGCAAAACGATTTCCCTCGTGTTTTACTGCAGTCAGACACACACTACATAATATTCCAATGCATATATAAATAGAATAAAATAACCAAATTAACTGTAAATACCAAAGAAGAGTGGTTCAGGCTTTAATACTATAGCAAATACAGAAGCGTGTATCTTTAATTACTCCTGAATAGCATGCAATTGATCAAGATGAAATGTATTAATTATAGTTCAACAGCAGTTGCAACTTAAGGGAAAATTAAATATGATACTCTTCATCGATTCGCAGCCTGTACAGAGTAAAACCAGAGGTCCATTTATCTCCTCCGAGGAATAAACTGAACGTTTTACTCCTGAGACCACATTTATTTTAAATAGCCGCAACAGAACCTTCATAAACTCCACCGACTGGTGCAGAAAGTTCTGCATCAGCCGCCTGGTGCAGGAAGGAAAAATTATTTTCCCCCAAAGTTTGAGTCTCTCATCGTTTCACATTTACATTTTGCTGGAAGGGAATGCGCTTTAGATTAACTGTCTGAGCACGCAGGGCCGGTGGTTGATTTACAGCACCGTTGGAGTAACCCATAAGAGTCATTAGACTCCGCGAGTCCTCTGCGTGGACATAATGACCAAGGCCATTTTGAAAGAGGCTCCCTGCGGGGCAGAGGCTTTTCCCTCAGTGTGTTATCTTATTCCAAAAAATGCAACAGCTCCAAGCTGTCAGCGGTCTGAAGAGCAATGTGGCAAAGTGAAAAATGACCCCATGAATCATCCCATTAGACGTGAAAGGTTGGTCTAAAAACGTTCAGTTGCATCAGGGGATCGGTGTCACGATCAGCCGAATCGTTCTGCAAGAGTCGCACCTCCCGCTGCACGCCACCATCCCAGCCGTCTCCGGCGCTACGCTGGCTCCGCAGATCCTCTCCCCTCCACGAGGCCTGATCTGCGAGAGCTCCTCAAAGATATCATTGTGACATTTGCCTGCAGCTTCAAATCTGCCTCAAAAGCTGAAGCTAAGGTCAGGAGTAACACACTGAGTAGCATAATAACTAACATTTATACACTTGTCCACTGGATGGTTTTAACATGGTTACAAAGTCAGCCATTATTGCTACTTGGTTATTGCTACAGGGGGATTTCTAACTTTCCCATCTTTAGCTTCGTAAAAAGTAAAGATTACTATACCGCTGCCCCCTAGTGGTTTGGATGAGATGACAGTAAATTAATTATTATGTAACTGGCTACTGTAGATATGTCTCATCTTTTTGCTGCCTCACCGTTTGAGCTCTCCTGATTTTGTGAACTGCTCGATAAACTCCCAGCTTTTTGTGGAGAAACCAAAAGCAGCGTGACTGCAACACGGAAGAAGGTGTCACGGTAGCCTGGCCTAGCTGTACTTATCTTTCACGAACATCATCTAAATTTGTCAGCAAAGTGTCATTAGCGGGGACGCACGCTGCAACGAGACGAGGGAGAAAAATCAACCCCACGTGTAAAAATAGACACGACGCAACGGTGCTGGTACAGGCTGATTTGGAATCATCAGAGGGAGTCTCCGATTCTCTCTCTTCGGAAAGGAAGCTGATATAGAGAGGAAAAAAATCTCTGCACATCGTATACAAGACGGTGGCTAAGATCAGACATGGCGGCTCTGATTTGAACTGACTCTGTTGTCGCTAAGATGTTTGTCTCCTGCGATAAAGCACGGACAAGCACAACTTTTAAGATTTATTCCCTCCATTAATCACGCTGATTTTAGCTCTTAGCGCCCATCACAAGGGAGCCCTGTTCCTTTCTTTCCCATTTGAGTCACATCAGCTCCCAGATAAAGCAAATATGGAATAAACCTCCTATCAGAACGTCTCAGTTATAAAAAATAAACTGCGGGTTTAGAAGGAGGAAGTATAGGTTGTGAGTTTTTTTCCTGTGGTGAAATAACGAGGTTTCTCCATTGCATTTAATCCACATTGAAAAGGTTGTTTTGCCACTTTGAATCTATTTAAAGCAGCCATACTGTGCAATGTGGGAACATGTCTAGGTAATTATTAAGCTAACTAATGAAGCAAAGTCTGCCATCTTTGTCTCTGCACATCATCTGAAACACAGAAAACCTTTGAAAGGCTCTGCTGGCATATCTCAGACCCGTAATAACAGGTTTTCTGACACCAGTTGACTTTTATTCCCGCGTGAGGTTCGTGGCAACGAATAAGTGAAAGGTTGAAGAAGTTGAAAGGTAGAAAAACAGCTAATGTGGAAAACGTAGGTGTGCCTCTCTCGGTGAGTCAGCAGTCACCGCGTCCAACCTGGCGTTTAGTTCTTCCTGTTACCACTGCCTCATCAAATGATGAAATTGAGACGTACAAAACAGAGTTTAGAGGAAAAATCCAAGAAGAAAAAATTCAAAAAGCAAATCCAAACAAACAGAGATAGGTATCGTCCTGACTACCACAAAAAAAAATTGTCACATTACATTTTTTCTTTGCCCATTCTTTGTAAGGTAACTGGAAAACTGAAAACAATTTCTTGGGGAAAAAAAGTTTTTATTTTTATGACATCATGTGTCCACTGCAGTGGACGCCATACATGTGAAAAGAAACCTTGATGGTGACTAGTTAGTCCCAGAATAAATGTTAAAAAGGCAACGAATGAGTTTGACTTCCTCCAAAACGAGGAAGTGACACCTCCAAAGCCCCACCCCTTTACATTTGGTATCATTGAAGTGCCCTAGAACTCCTCTGTACAGAGCAAAAGGAGTGAATGCAGTAGTATGCTGTGGCTAGGAGATATCCATTGTCCCAAATGTCCTCCACCGAGGACAGATGTGAACTACTGGTAGACAGGAGGCTACAATGACTTTTTTTGCAGTCCAGTGAAACCTGCACTGCACAGTTGGTGATGGATCCAGCGGCGCCTTTGCCCAGAGGCTACTCTACTGCCTTTGTTAGCAAAAACACCTCTAGCTACTGAAGGGCATCGTCTCAAATAAAAACCACCAAAAGCTCTTCGTCTTTCTCCCAGTGACGTAATTAAGGGTGCCCTGTGAACGTGAGAGCCTCATGCAGCGGCGTGCTTCTCAAACCCAGCTAACAAATATGGGCGGGGTTCATTATTTATGTCGTTCTGTCGCTCTTGAAGGCTTTTCTATAGCGGCCATCATATAAACATATTTGCTGCCCAAGCAGATTAAAATCACCCAACTGTGTTTCTTCCTTCATTTATCCTGACTTCATATTTTCTGGGTCTCCCAAACACACACACACACACACACACACACACACACACACACACACACACACACACACACACACACACACACATACACCAAAACCTCTGGATGCTAAACAGGATATTCATGAAAGATGGAAGAGATGTAGATCAGAGGACAGAAGCTAACTGAGAGTGTTTCCCTTAATGGATCACCAAACGCGCTTGTTCCTCCAGGTGGATAATCATTTATGATGCATTTGCTGATTGAGCCTTGGATCATGCTGGGACAGGCCTCCTCTGCCCTCTGGTTAAAAACGCAATACAGAGAAGTTAATAAATGCATGCACCTCTGATCTTCCAAGGACAGATGACATCAAATTTGGATAAGTGCATGTAAAAATGCCCGAGGATATGAGTTATGAGTTTGGACAGGATTTGGAGCCTTATCTTGACGTGCCATCTATTTTGAGATCCTGAAACTTGATGTATATTTAAAGTGATTGTTGAAATAAAAAATACAATGGAGGATGGAGTGGCATTAGCATAGTCGCTTCATAGCAACAAGGTTCTGGTTTCCCTTCAGGAAAATGGCACGTCTCCATTGGAAGTGTACGCCACTCTACTATACTGGTTTTCTGACTAATAATAGGACCACAGCCTCAATGGGACTGGTCATCATAGCGACGCTGAACTGAACAGTAAAAAAATGCTCTTGAACGCATCATATGTGCATTCAGTGGAAGAAAGCGGCACAGAGAAAACAGGTGTTCTTGATTCCTGGTGTGGGGCCTCAAACAACCAGGGTGTGTCTTTATCGTGGCCGGGATGGACCACCTGTGGGTTTTCACTGCTCTGTACCAAAAACCAGCGGAACCATGCAGCAGAGCAGAGCAGAGCAGAGCAGAGCAGAGCAGAGTAGAGTAGAGCAGAGTAGAGCAGAGTAGAGCAGAGTAGAGTAGAGCAGAGCAGAGCAGAGTAGAGTAGTGTAGTGTAGCATAGAGCAGAGTAGAGCAGAGCAGAGCAGAGTAGAGTAGAGCAGAGCAGAGTAGAGCAGAGCAGAGTAGAGCAGAGTAGAGTAGAGTAGAGCAGAGCAGAGCAGAGCAGAGTAGAGCAGAGTAGAGTAGAGCAGAGCAGAGTAGTGTAGTGTAGCATAGAGCAGAGTAGAGTAGAGTAGAGCAGAGTAGAGTAGAGCAGAGCAGAGTAGAGTAGAGTAGAGTAGAGCAGAGTAGAGTAGAGCAGAGCAGAGCAGAGCAGAGTAGAGCAGAGTAGAGCAGAGCAGAGCAGAGTAGTGTAGTGTAGCATAGAGCAGAGCAGAGTAGTGTAGTGTAGCATAGAGCAGAGCAGAACAGAGTAGTGTAGCATAGAGCAGAGTAGAGCAGAGCAGAGTAGTGTAGCATAGAGCAGAGCAGAGCAGAACAGAGTAGTGTAGCATAGAGCAGAGCAGCGCAGCGCAGCGCAGAGCAGAGCAGAGCAGAGCAGAGCAGAACAGAATAGAATAGAGTAGAGTAGCATAGAGCAGAGCAGAGTAGAGTAGAATAGAGTAGAGTAGAATAGCATAGAGCAGAGCAGAGTAGAGCATAGCAGAGCAAAGAAGAGCAGAGTAGTGTAAAGCAGAGTAGAGTAGTGTAGTGTAGCACAGAGCAGAGCAAGGTAGAGTAGAGCAGAGCAGAGTAGAGTAGAGCAGAGTAGAGCAGAGTAGAGCAGAGCAGAGTAGAGTAGAGCCGAGCAGTGTAGAGTAGAGTAGAGTAGAGCAGAGCAGTGTAGAGTAGAGTACAGTATGTAACAGTAGAGAAGGTTGTGGAAAACACCAATTGTTAGCATGTTTGTGTGGGTTTCAGCTCCATTCCTTCCCATCACCAAAAACACAAATGCTTCCAAGACCCTGATAATGAATAAAGTGGTGATAGATCGATGGTTTGATGGACCCAAGATGAAAATCAAACTATTACAATTGAATCAATAAATTTTAAAAATCCAGTGAATACAAAAGGCCAAGGCAGGCTGATTGCAGCATGGTGGCCCTCATATGTGGCAGGAGATGCTGAAGCATCTGCTTCCAAAGCAGCAGACCGCTGCCTCAGGCTGTGGGAATTAAACTCTCCCACCTGATGGAAAGGTTTGGATGATTATTTATTTATCAGTTTGCTTTCGCCACATTGTCCACAGCCGCGTTCTCTTTAGCTCAGCTTGAATCACCTTGATCTATATAATCAGTCCTAACACAAGTAGTAAAATAATTCCAGGTCTGAACTGGGCACGGAAGCCACTTTTCAAATTAACCTCCCGCAACATCGTTCCCAGTAACATGCTGGTGTTGGTTAATGCGAGTTTGGTCCCCGTGTCTTCAAACTGAGCAGATTCTCTAAATATAGCTGCCGGGCGCTGACCTTTTCCTCACTGCTAAAATTAAAATACAGAACAATGCGGGCACATCTCTGGACAAAGCGCTTCTTTAAGAAGCCTTTAAGAAACGGCAGAGATGTTGTGATGGAAACTGATCATCACTGCTGCTGCATCCGGCACCAAAATGTGCTCCAGCTCTGTCACAGACATGAACTGACCACACAGTTCAGCTTGAAAGAGATTTTAAATAAGCACTCTGATTATTATATTATAGGGGGGAAATATCCAAAAACATTGTATTTATTTGTTGCTTACCTTCACCAATGATCAAATGTAATTGATTGGTTAAGATTTGGCACCATTTACAGAGGAAACTGATCAACCAATGATGCTAAATAGTGCGCGACTGGTGGTATTTGATGGTTCTACACCAGGGCCAGGTCCATAGGGCATAGTTGCATATTAATAACACAAGATAAATGCATTAAAAAGGCAATATCTGATATAAGACTGATTGACACAACTACGAAAGAAGTGTTCTTATTATCACAATGACTTACTGGGATGGCGGTTGCTGGAGGATTTGTGGATTGAGGCCCAACCAAATTTGAAAGTGGGCTGGAAGGAGAGATGCTGACCATTTCCAGAGGATTGCCGAGATGCCCTTGAGCAGGGCACAAAAACCCCTACCTCAGTGCCGACACACGTTTTGCATATGCTGTATGTATGTTTAAAAACGTGTGCGTACAGAGTGTAATAAACAGTCTGTCTATGTCTATGTAATATTAATGGTGCTACGTTTCTGTCTATTTGGTTCTTGAACAGTCTCTTTAGTTGCACTTTTCAATGAATTTATCACCGAAACTGAAACTCTTTAAATGGTCTTTACACTACAATAGTTAAATTGAAACTTACAGTCCACTTCTGGGAAGCGCTACAGCGCATATTTTCATACTATTTCAATGGTTTCCAATCAAACCACGGGGGTGGGGGGTGGATGGGGTGGGGGCTCGGTCCCCCGAGTAGCTGGATCCGCCAGTGGTTTTAAAGCGTCGGCGTTTGTATTTAGTGTCGGCCGACTTCAGGTTTGGCGTAAATAATGCCGATTAGGGTGCGTGTCCCTTTAAGAGCCAGTCTTCGGGTGGCTTCTTCTCGATATTAATAGAGCTGCTGTGTCTTCCTCCTCTGACGTAATGCCCGCAGAGAGACAGGAGAGGTCCTGTCACAGACGGGCGATAACAAAAGTCTGAACCAAAAAAGAAAATAAGAATATATACATATGTATATACTGATAACTAGCTGCTCCTTTCTGGGTCGCCGCGGCCAGCAGAACCAGGGCGGCCGAATAACACATGTAAGCTCGGAGCGTGAACGCACCAGAGCCGGCCGAACTCACTTATCAGTCGGTGTCAGTGTCGCCGCGAAGCCTTAACGTCTCTCTTTTCCCTCCCAGACCAAAGAAAACAGCCAAGACACAGTCACCCCGTCCGACATCATCAACAAACTAAAGTCCCCACAAAGAGACGAGGCAGCCAGCCGCCCAGCCAGCCTGCCTGCCTGCCAGCCATCCAGCCACCATCTTTAACAGGCTGCTGGAAGAGACACACACAGAGAAAGAGAGGCTAATGTGTTGTGATCAACAGGTAAGCGGCTCCATTAAAAAACGCACATCATGGTGGCTCAGCCCCCGCTGACATGGAGGTGTCGACGGCGAGAAAGCGCGTTCTCGGGTAAGAAAAGAGGAGGAGGAGGAGGGGGACGAGATTTGGTCGCCCCCGGAGGAAGCCATCCGGGGCTATCAGTGGTGTGTTTAGGAGACAAACTAGTGCTCAGTGGAGGGTTAGCCTTTTTTTTTTTTTTTTTTGTTAAATTATTTTTACGACGAGCAGCGGTCGGTTTGCGTCTTATGTAACTAACGGCCCGGGCGAGCGTCGGGAAGGAGAGAGGGATCTGCTGAATGAGGGGGAGGAAAAGAGCAGCGGCGCTTTCACTTCACATGGCCGTTTACGTTTTAGGGTTAGGACACCCAAACGCAACACTAATAGAAATTTGGGGTGCTACTGCGGAAGGCTACTGCTGAGTGCTGCAGCCAAACAGGGGACGCGGAGTCGCCTCAAGTAGGTTCACAACTTTTATTTCACGCTTCTCTTTGATTCCGTTTTATTTTTTAATTTATATGTCGGGTGTTTACCGAGAAGCAGCATCCTGGTCGAGCCCGCGATACGAGCTGGGGATGGTTTGTGTGACTTGCACCGTCCGCCAGCCTCCTTGCGTTCATTGATAACTTTCTTCATCGCTGCAAACTTCAAGTTCGCCGTCGCGGCTCTCCCCCTCCTCAAATGACGGCCGCCCGCCGCACAGGCGAGCGGATGCCCGCACTGTTTTGGTGTGGAAACGGCGCAAATGGAGGTCGGGGCGATTATCTTCATCAAGTGCTTTATAACCCCCGTTGGCGCTGTTTTTCCCCCTCTTCTCTGCTTTCTTGTGGCACCTCATTGTTCGGAAGTGCGCATGGTGGATGTGAATTGTCGTAAAGGCTCCTCAAAAGGGCAACAAGTCCTCAACGGGGAGGATGGGTATTTCTTTTTCACTGTTGCAGGAACTTCAGGAGTTGCATTTCCCCATCAACTTTGAGAAAGTTGCCCCCCACCCCCCACCACCTCTCCCCCAGTTGTAAGAAACTGTGATGTTCCTTTGAGATAAGGGAGCCGGGTAGGCATGACAACTCTGTGGGGAGAGCAGAGTATGTGAAGTCAGTACAATGAGGTGCACACTGCAAGGAAGCCCCCCCCCCCCCCCCTTTTTTAAACACACTCCTTCACAAGATCGCCAAATGTGGCCCCCCGAAAAGAGCCGCTCCACAGCCAGATGGACTTTTATTCGGCAGATAAACTCTGTCAGTGCGATAAAAAGCGGAGCGGGCTTTGGGAGGCGACCCCCGCGCTCCTCGGCCCCTTTTCTCCGTCCACTTTTCTGTTTTATGAAGCAGCTAATTTGTTGATAACCCGGCAAATCGGCGCCGCTGCTGCATCTCTGTTCCGCCGCCGTTCCACACAACAGCCCTCTTTAAAAGTTTTGCGTGATGGATAAAAAGGGGTTATGCTCACGAGAACTTGCGGCCCGCGACCCGAAAATGTAGCCCCAGGACACAGAGTTGGAAATCAGCGACTTCCAAACTCCAACCTGAAGCTCCCAGCTTTAAGGAGAGGTTTGGAATATTTGCGCCACATTTAAAAGGGAGCACCCAGACAATTTGTGGCCTCTGAAATGTCCTCTTTTAAAGACAACTGTCGTGTGTATATGTCTTTCTGTGAGCTGTGGAGGTGTACCTCGCAGCCTTGGAACACATTGGGCGTTTTTAACTTTAAAAGATCGTTTAGATCCTTTGCTCCCACAGCCGCAGCTAGCGCGGGCCCTCGCTTTGAAACCGTTTTGCTAACATTTAACGAGCGCCGCTTAAAATGTGTGGAAGCAATTAGATCCAGCGTTGTATCAATGTGCAGCTTTTAAAAACCCTCCTCTTTCCAGACACTGGATATTATTGTATCTCACGGCCTTGTTCGTAGCTGCTATTAAACGTCAAAACAGTTGACGACTTCCTAAAGAGAACCTCTGCTTGTAAAACTCTTTCCCGTATGTGTGTGAGGGAGACGGGGAGTGGGAGAGAGACTACAGCAGTGTGTGTGCACGTGCATGTGTGTGTGTGTGTGAAGAGACGGCTGTTTCGTACTCATATGGCTGCAATATGTGCAGCCTCTGTGGTGGGACTGGGAAGAGAGAAAGTTTCTGGAAAGGCGGAATGAGAGGGAGGGAAGTCAGAAACGTCCTGTTCAACTAGCTGGAATGTGTCTCCTGCCTTTATATTGACGGCCTGATGTTCTGTAAGACACCAGGAACAACTGTTGGGAATGCTGCGGCCTGCCGCGCTTTCGGGGCTCCGCTCGGCTCAAAGGCGGCGGCGGCGCCGCCGTGGGCCCGACGGGGAAACGTTTCATTTGCTCACGACGATCGAGGAAGTCCTGATTCACCAAGCGCTTGCTAATTGTCGTTAGATGCTGAAACTGGAATTAAAGTGGAATGAAGTAATGAAACTATCCCAATTAACATTATTCTGCTTCAAAATAGATCAATAAACATGCTAAAATATCGTCCTTGACACGGACCCTCCTCTACACATGTGTTATAACGCTGTGCACATGTTATTATTGTTCAAGCGCCTCGTTTTAACCCGTTAGCCGGACTCCCCGTCACATTCAAGCACACTCAAAACTCCCGTAATCCAAATCCTGGGGGGGGTTTAACACCGGTTGCGTTGAAACTTGTGACAGAAGCGTCTGACTCTTTCAGAGCTCCTGATTAAGCAGGTTCCACAAAGCCTGAGAGGAACAGATTTCTCCTTCAGGGATTTTGAGGCGGTATCAATCTTTTTCCATGCTCAAGTATAAATCAGCCTGTGCAAATTGGAGTGAATTGTCTTTTTAGAATCCCATCTTCACAGACTTTAAATGAAAAAGAACGACTATTTGCCAAGGGTATTTTATTTAAGAAAATAAAATAATAGAGCTCTCTGGCATCCCGACTGTCTTGGCCCCAGCATCTCCAACTTGCAGTTTTCTTTATTGCTAGTCTTTTGTTTAGCCCGTATCCCAAGGACACAACCGTTTCTGTCCTATTAAACTGTCTGGCTGCGTTGTTCTGCTTCCTCTTTTGCTCCGTATTAGCCGCTCGTAACGCCAGTGATGCTGGGATCCGACTTAATTCTCCTGCTGCCCTTTTACTGGAAATCGCTCTGGAAAAAGTTGATGCTAAATGGCCGCCATGTCATCCCCGCTCGGTCTGTGGTTAGCGCAGCTTTGTTTAGGCTCGACTTTGTCTTTAATGTCTTTGCTCTTATTTTAGGTTTGCGTTGCAGACGGCCTGCTTCAGATCACCAGCACATGGTCTTGGTTTAGGCTGCAGCGACTCCCATTTTCCCTCCGCTTTTGCGATGTTTTTGATTATTTTTGATTTTAAATACCAGACAATTTGATTTGAGAGGACATTAAAAAGTCTTCAGCGGTTATCCGTGGCGGCTGTGAGCTGAACGTGACGACCCGCGTCGGTTCAGAGCGCTAAAATGCCCAGTGAACGATGTCAAATGGTTCTAATTGACGCCTCAAAGCGTCCTGGAACCCTCCCGCTCGAAGCGTGGCCTCACGAGTCGCCCGCTCGGACCTTTTTGACTCACCCTCGCACTTCCTGACGTTTGGGTTATCAATCACTGCCGGCGAGTTCAGACGATTTGTCCCGAGGCTGCGTTCAATTAACCTCCCGATAAATCAGGCGCTAATTGGAAGTGAATTTGAGCTCAGTCGCGGTTTCCAACGGGGAAGTGGGGGGGGGTTATCAGGCGGCCAATTTTTCACGTTTGATTCGATTCACCTGAGCGTGCGTGCTGCTCCTGTGCACGTTCCCCGGCGTTTGAAAGGCAGGAAGCATAAAGGGCTGAAATATGGAGGAGCGCACGTCATTAGCAGAAAAATGTACGTTCCTGTAAACACTTCAGTAGCTGTTATGAAACAAAGCAGACAGCTTGTTTGGTCTTGAAAGCCTGATCAGATTTGTGCGAATTAAACAAACGTACATGTGTTTTAAATGTTTGCGTCGCGGAGAGCGTAACGGGGACCATCTGGAGCGCCCCCGCCCCGCCATTTATCGAAGCAAAGACGGGGAAATCTGCATGCCATCCATTTGATTGATTGGAATCTGGACTCTGTCAGGATCTCGCAGCCTGTTTACACTCTTCAAGAAGCAAATGTGATTCATCTCCAGCAATCTCAGCCTTCGCTCTGGTTTTTTTTACCAGAGGGGGTGCAGATTTGAATAGAGCCGCAGGTTTTTTTTTGTCGAAATGCACTCGTACCAGCAGCGTCACTTATCTGTTCTCATCCTGTCTGTCTGATGGCTATCATGAGTCGAAGCTGAACTGACTCATTGATTATTGATCGCTCAACCGTAACAGCTGAACCGTTAGCTGGCTGTTTTAGTCAAAACAGGAAAACACACACGCCGTTTCTCTATCGTTTCTCTGTTTGAATCCTTCCTCTGCTTCAGGTTTTAAAAGCGTCTTCTTTCTTTACTGAGCGGCGTGGAAGCCCGGCAGCGCCACGTGGACGGGACGCACGATCTTTCCGATTACCACTTGGTCGACGATTCCGGTTAAATTGGATTGGCAGCATAAATAGACGCCGCCGCCTGTTTGCTAACAGCATCTTTTTAGGTCAGGTTAAGCCTTTTTTCCAATTGTTGATGTGGCGGTCTTGGCTGCGGTGTGTCATTTTTGCCAGCTGCTGCTTTTGTGCTTCATACTGAGGTGTGTGTGTGTGTGTGTGTGTGTGTGTGTGTGTGTGTGTGTGTGTGTGTGTAAATATTAACCCTGTCATCTGTTTTTAACCATTATAAAACTATAATGTGTCTGTGTCTGAATGTGGCTTTACAGGTATTAAACAACTTTTTTGATACTAATCACACACACACACGCGCGCACACAAACATGCACACACGTGCGCAGCCCCATTAGTGTCGTAGTCTGGGATCTGGTTTAAACATCTGGTGGCTGATTAACTTTTCAAAGTAGTCTTTGTCCTCACTGCAGCGCGTGCGTGCGCACGTGCGTCTGTCAGTAGACGAGCGCGCACGAGTGTGTGTAAAATAAAGGCCAGACTTTTTTATGGCACCCCGTCAAATTAAAAGTATGATTTACAGGACGTACAAGCGTGCCTTTTTTCCTGCAGAAACCTGGACACCGTCCACTGGGGCGATCGTGCACGTGAGCCGTTGCTACGTGCACTGATGTCAAGTTAAAAGAGGCACTTCAGATGGAAGATAAAGGATGAGTCTCTTAAGTCTAATTCATGGGTTATAGGCCCAACCTCGGCCACACGGCGCTCAGAAGGAACCCAGGTTTGGAGCCCAGTCCTGACCAAGCTAGTCACACCTGTGCTAGTCACACCTGCGCTAGTCCCACCTGTGCTAGTCACACCTGCGCTAGTCACACCTGCGCTAGTCACCTGTGTGAATAGGCTCAGTTTGCTTCACCTCTCCTAATGGCGGCTCAGGGCTCTGGATCGGCACCGTTCAGGATCACGTCCGGTGGCAGAAACGCGCCTTTGTGAGTCATATTGTGCAAAGTGGAGCTGTGAGCGAAAACCCAATGAGTCAGGACATTTTTTTTTTTTTTTCTCAAATGAATTTCAAGTGCGTGCGCTTTGTAGTTTACAGAGATTAGCTCTCGCTATGGAAGGCAAAACAGGAAACGCACAGCAGTTTTTAGTGGAGCTGAGCGTAATGCCGTTTCAGCTTTTTACATTTCAGGTGTTTGATAATGGTTTTTGCAGCTGCAGTCCCTCTTGGGCCTGAGTTTTGATGCTTTCTTTATGCCAGAAATGGATTTTTTTTATTGAAAAGATTAACAAATACTCCAGGAATAGAACAAAAGAAAGCAAATCAAACGGAAATAAACTCGCCACGGCGTTTCTTGGTTGTCATTTCAAGCAACAACCTGTAAAAAACAAAAGAAAAGGGGTGAATAAAAACCATCGCACAGTTAGCTACGATGCTTTCCAGGCACAATTAGCAACATTTGGCAAACGGCGGAATAATGTTTCTGCTCCTGTGGTGAAAGTTTAACTGTTGTTAGCTGCTGTAAAGCTCACCGTTGTTCGTCCGACTTTACACATCATTCCCTGGTTACATCACGCCGCGACCCTGAATTGCTCGTGCTGGGATGGACAATTAAAGGCTGAGATCACCCCTGATGGTGCCCTACTACGTGAGAGGAGCTGAATGGACAAAACATTTAAAACCCAAATGATTTTAATTACGTTTTTACTGTGAAAAGCAGCCGTTTGAACAACATGGTTTGGCTAACACGATTAGCTTAGGGTTCTGTTACAGCATTTTATTTTTTTTGTAAATTTGTAAATTTCTCGCCGCCAGCATGTCCTTGGTAAATAATAATTCTGACAGTCAGCATTTATTTATTTTCAGCTTCCAAAAGAGGAAGCCCCACTCTGATAAGCCATCATTTGTCACAGTCAGCTTTTTGCTTTTCTTTTTTCCTGCTTGCTTTTCTAAGTGTGTGTGTGTGTGTGTGTGCGCGCGCGTGTGTGTGTGTGTAGGTGTTCTTGAAACGGTGCGTGAAGACGTGCGTGCAGAAATACAGATGGATGATGGAGGGAGGTGGCTCTTTTTGAAATGGAAATGAAGGGGGCACACATCTGGGGGTCTTTCAGACTTTTGTCAAGTGTGTGTGCGTGGAGGGGGTTCAGAGGCTCACAGTCAGATGTGTGTGTATATGTGTGCGATCAGTTGGCAGTGGGGGTGGAGGAAGAAAGGATAAAAAAGACAAAAGGAAAGTTTTGAGGGGGGGAAGGAGGGAGCGGGAGAGGGGAGATGTAGCTGTCGATGGCTGCTAGTAAAATAAATGAGAACTGTCCATATTGAATTAATGACAGGGAGGAAATGTACAAAGTGAGAAGAAACTAAACTAAACGGAAGGACAGATGTATGGGGGGGGGGGGCAGATGAATGCCTCATTTGCATGGGCAAAGGGAGAAGGAAGACTAAGGGGGAGGAAGGGGGAAGATCACTGGCAAACTTTTACGGCTGACACTTAAATTTACTCGGGCTGTGAGTGTCGCTGCATGGCCGCTAGCGCCGGGGCGGGAGGGGAAGCACGGCGGGGGGGGGGCACGGCGTCTGTTTGGCACCGTGGCTTTTGGGCTCTTCCTCACACACAAGTCTGGAGTTTACCTGCAGCCACCGCGAGGGTCTGTGCCGCATCGTCCTTCTCCGGCCCCCTCAGCGAGGTCGGGACCTGAGCCGTGAAAGATTTCGGCGTGTAAAAATGTCAGCGGCCGGACTCGATCCGTTCAGAGACGGTCGGCAGTTTCTCCAGCCAGCCTTCGCGCGTACGCTCAGAAAAGTCGGCACTAAGTTAGACCACACGGGCCTTTCTCACAAGATAAGATAAGCTAGTTTTTTAGGTTGTGTCTCTTAAGGGTTGGGAGGGAAATGCTGATTTATTGTGGTGTCTGTTTAAAGCGGCCGTCCAGTGACGAGATAAGAAGTGATTTGGGCTTAATTTGGCAGGTTGTGTTCCAGTAAAGCTGCCCGACCGGCGGCTAACGCGCCAAGATTGAAAATGTTGTTCATCAAGCGCTAATTAGCTGTAGATGACTTTTGGTTTTATAGATAATGTCCAAATTACAACAAAAAAGTTTTTTTTATCCTTTTATTAAGTATGTATCAGTATGATCTGTTTTATGAACTTTATAAGTTTTGTCATATTTGGAGATAAAATACAACTTAAATAGTAATAACATTTTTAGCAGTACAGATTAGCATTAGCAATGCTACAGAACCAACCAAGCATGTTTCTGTTTATAAGATTACAGATTTTGACCTTTTATTTAAGCTGAAATGCACTTTATAAGCTATTATAACTAAAGATGAGTTTAAAAACAAGCCTTTATAAGAAGGTAATAGCTCAGCTGTTTAGCATCGAGGCGCTAAAGTCGCTCTCGTATTTCATCATATTTCATCCTGAAATCGCCTGAATCATTTAACAGTTTTTCACATTTGTCAGCGGCTCCTGGGGCTCCCCCCCTTCCCCCAGTATGTTGAGGAGAGCTGCTAAAGCATTTGGGGGGGGGGACATTATACACATGCATTAGACGATGCCTGGGCCCCTAAAGTTCAGCAGATTGTTATCGATCGCTTTAGCGCCCCATATTAAAGTGCTGTTTTGGTCCTGTCAGTATTCCGATGAGTTTGAGAACCAGGAATCCCTGAAGTGATGTCAGTGAAACTAGCAAACTGTACCTGACTGAGGTGGCAGACAGAAAATAGGAACCCAGCTTCCAGAAAGGAATAGAAAGTCTGAAAATGTTCCGTTGCGTTCCTCTCTGTGTGCATTGCTGTGTTTGCCTGCCCCCCCCCCCACCCTCGGCTGGCCGGAAACGTCCGATTCTGCAGCAGCGGAAAATGTGCGCGTGATAATGTGCACTGCGTGGTCAGCGGCCGGACCCAGACGGACACACACGCGCGCCTCCTGCGTGTCGGGTTCACCCCCGCCTGCGGTCCATGGGCTTACGTCTCCTCTTGGCTAACTTTCTTAATGGCCACTAAAGTGTAATCCTCATCTCCGACTTGTTTTATTTCCACGTCGCATTTCAGATGAAAACCAACGACTTTGCGTGCAAGCCCGTTTCAAGGTTTTGCACGCTTGTGCCAGACAGGAAACAGAAGTGCTGAAGTCGTTCAAGGCCCTTCTCACACAAGCAACAGTTCTGCCATTATTCTTGGGTTTCCTTTCTAGTGGTCCTGTGATGCAAATCCAGCACCAGATTCAACAACGCGAGCCTCGCAAAAGCAAAAAGAAGCGTTAGCCGTTAGCAGATCATCTAGGAGGAGATAGAAAGTGCGAAGAGGAAAATGCCTGAGGGGGAAGTGGCCGATAGCGTCAGTCACGAATACGTGTGTCTATGTCAGAGTAACGTGTGTGGCTGGGCGTTGCTTTATGGAATTTAAAGGAGGACCACGCCCAATTCTACCATATAATAGAAGCGATAAAGGAGTTTTTGTTGTTCATGCCAAGGTGGCAGAAAGATGCTGTCTGCCTTTCAGAGCTGCACAATATAACCTGATAATTGAACAGGGTTGGGGAGCTTCAACCTGCCGGAGCAGGTGAGGAGCTGAGAGGAGCCTGAAAGCTGCTGACTCCAACTGGGCTCCACGTTCCTGAAGGGAGACCATATCTGAGCGGGTGATCAAGTCATTAGGGGATTGAATACACATCAGAAAATTAAAGGTGATGTTGGGTAAGCAGTCCGTATTTATATATGCTAACATTTTATTAGCATATTTGAATCCAAACAGAACCGGCCTCCGCTAAAATAATCCCTTTCAGATGGAACAGTTGACTTGAATATGAAACAATGCGCTCTCTGTGCTCTAATTGGTGGAACACGGAGCTTAACTCTGTCTATACAACATCCAAAAATGCTGCGAGACGCATCAAAAAGGCCTTTCAAAGCCGGGGACAGAGGGGAAAAGTCATTCAGAGATGCGGAAGAAAGCAGCGTAATTACTTTGAGCGGCGTGTAATTTGGAGCGGCATTAGCAATAACAAATCAGAGCACAATACGAGATGAGGGGAGAGATAGGCTCTCCCCCTGATGTTGACGGACTTTGAGTGAAGCGTGGTTGTCATGGTAGCGCTCCTGTGTGTGTCTGTGTGCGTGTGTGTGTGTAAGCGGTGAGCATTTGTGTGTAATCATGTACGTCAGGCCGTCATGAATGGTGTGTTTGAGACGGAGTGGAGTGTGGAGTTCCTCAGGCTGGACCAAATTGGAAACAGAAAAACAAACATTCCCTGGACCCCCCCCCCCTCCTTGCTCCCCCCCCCCCCCCGGTCTGCTGGCCAGTGGCGCGGTCCAACCTGTCTGGGACAATGTAACGGTCTATAGTCGGAGCGGACCACACACGCTCGCGCAGGCGTTCGGGCGCGCAGGAGGGGGCGTCTGCGGTGGATGGTGGGCAGATATGCAGAGGGAGGTTTGGGGGGTCCGGGGGGGGGGGGGGGGGGGTCTCAGCCACAGTGACACTTGGGGAAAAAAAGGAGAACAGTGACAGACTGACAGATAGATGGAGAGATAGAAAAGAAACACTCAGATAAGGCACCTCCAAGGATTCCAGGACTCTTATCGTCCAATCAACGCAGATGCTCACGCTGACGTGACATCACGGTCACGCTCTGAACCGGTACTGAAAGAGAGGATCCAGAAGGGAGAGAAACACGGCTCAGGGGGCGAAAAAGGTGTATTTCTTTCCCAGCGGCAGCTATTAAGGAGCAAATGTAGGTTATGAAGTCGACGTTCAGGCGTTTCCCAACGAACCAGAAGTGGGTGTGCAACCATCGCGCGCGGCGAACATCTTTGTAGCGTGTTTATCAAGTATTCTAAACAGAAAAAGTGGGCGTTTCTCACGCAGCAAAGGTTTTCCCAGTATCTTAATCTCACATGTTCATGTGTAGAAGAACGCCAGTGTTGGGATGGGAGTGTCTTTGAAGTGACTCATAATTTCAGTCCTGACTCATGAGGTTCTTTACTCTCCATGCCAACGATCCTGTTTGGGGTTTTTTTTCTTTTCAAACAGCAGATAATGACACACTCCAGCTCTTGAATAGCCGCCACGTCGAGTTTTGCCTCGGCGGCCCAGACCAAGTTGGCGTTCAGACCCAGGTGAACGAGAAAAAGACCGGAAGCTCCTTCCAGTCCAGTTCCTTTTTTTACCTCCTGCTCGTTTCCCTTTTGTTTAATATTTTTTTGCGGAGAAGCGCCCGTGGAAGATAAAGCTGCGGCGTCAGACCGCGAAGCCCGTTCCAAATATAGCCCTCGTCCCGAGTGGCGCGCATGTGCGACGGCTTGCCTTTCGTCTAACACGCCGTCTCGACTCGGACTGACCCGAGAAAACCGGCTTTGTGTAAATACAGACTCAGATTTAGATCTGTGGTGAGAGGGAGAAGAGGAGAGATGGATGGAAATATGGAAAAAGGGGTGGCAGAGCGGGAGGGAGAGGAGTGGTACAGAAAGAGAGGGTGGGGTGATTTTTGTGGTTGGGGCAACAAAAGGGGGAACGAAGACGCAGAGTCTGACATTTAACTGTAGACGTTCGGAGCGAAGAGCGTAGTGCCGGAGTATTAATGCCTGGAAGTGGCTCAGTGATGGCAGCAGGGTTTATAACAGCGATCAATATTGAAATGGAGGGGGTAATAAGTGTGGACGGTGAGAGGGAGCTGCTGATGGCGACCACAGGCTGTAATTGTTTTCTGATTTCATATTATTCCTTCATGCTCTGCTAGGCGCGTTCTGCAGTCACTTTGCTGCTGCTGACTCACGGAACACTTGATTTTAATGTGTTTTAGCGTTGCAAGGTTGTTTCAGACGCTCGTTTTTAGTGCGATTAATAAAATGATGGTTGCTTATTAATAATTTGAAGGAAAAGAGGCCTTTTATTGGTTTGAGTCTAGAACTTTGGACCTGTTACCGTATTATAATTAGGAACGTACTTTGTCCTCCATTTTGAAAATTTCTGAGAGCCTGATGTGTAAAATTAGACAAAACTAACTTAGTGATGCTTTTTTTCCCTCATTTTGATTCAAAAGAATTGCTCTATAACTCAGAAGAATCTTACCCCCTTTCCTCAGACACAGTGGGACAGTGTCTAACATTTAATGAATTTTTTGTTTTAGATCATTTTTTATTTGAGATATTTGTTGTAACATATGCATGTTAAATTTGGGCGCTAGCGGTAAACATATATACTTAAAATAAAGCATGCATACAACTCTTTTCTGCCGAATGACACAAATCGGCATTTTATTCCATCAATAATGGTCCGAACAGGATAACTGTAAAATAGACGCGTTATTAAAACTCTGAAAGGTTACTCTCGTATCCAGCTGATACCACCAGTTTGATGAAGTCACTTCCTGTCTGAGTCACATGATTGTCACCTGATCACACCAGGATGTAGAGGTTCAGGTCAAAGGTCACAGCTCCCAACGTGAACGTGACACCACGGTATCTTGAGGTCTCCTGGGTAACTCCCCTTCTTAATAAAAGGATGGATTAATCCTATATCCCACCCAGGGTGATTAAACCAGCAGAAACCTGCTGTGGCCCTGAACCCTGGAGGGTTAAAAAGACAGAAGATGTGTGATGAAACCAAACTGCTGGCAAATTCACGTGGCTTCGATCATCGCTCTCTTTTCCTGTTAGCACCATTTAACAGTTTTCGCATGTGGAAAACACGGCAGTCTGTCTGGAATCGGGAAAAGTCGGAGAGCGTGAGGGCTGAGGTCTCTGCGGGGGAACTAAATATATCAGCAAACCTCTTGGCAAAACTGGCCAGAGGCAAATCGCCGTTATCGGGAGTCTGGATCCAACATGTTTCCCTCACGACTAATGTTTGTCCGCGTGTCGTTCCTCAGGTGCTTCACGCCGCAGCGGACGCTGACCGCTGTGACGAAAGTGGAATAAAAAAAGTGGAGAAGAAGGAGGAGGGAGGCCCGTCTGTGTAATACTTCAGTTACGGATCCGCGCACGTTCCATCGGACTCAAACCCGCCCCGACCGGCTGCTACGGTGGACGCAGACGCCGCCGCACGGAGTTTAAGCACCTTCGCCAGACGTTCGGCCGTTTCGCCGACCTCTGTGGAATTACGGGGACTCGGTAGAAGGAATGGTGGGATTTTAGACTGCGGAGCGCCGGGAGGGGAGTGCTGGCGGCTGCTGGACCAGGTTGTGGCGGTGCTGATGCCAAGGCCCTTCCGCCATGATGTTTTTATAACCTGATGAGCAGCAGAGGTAGGATCTATGTTTATACACGGTGGTCCGCAAACAAAGGCTTTATTGACGGATTTATCTCATGTTCTCCCATTAATCAAGGAATTCTCCTTATTTATTCATGATTAATGAAGCGTTTGTGTTTGCTGATGGCCCAAACGTTGCAGCCAGGTTTAAAAGGGCCCCGCGATTCTGGGCGGATCAGCGTTATTGCCCCCAGCCCGGCTGCTGCAGCTGGTTCAGTCAGACGGAGATGAAGCCGGGCTGTAATCTGAACCCATCTCGGTGATCACTGTTTGAGGAAGTGAGCGTGCCGAGGACTTCTGGGCTCCTTTGTGAGGACATAAAGCCCGGCTGTGATCCGTAGTAAAGGTCCAGGACTTCAGCGCGCAGGCAACTCTCCTCAGTTGGGCCTTCGAAACTGAACCTTTATGACATAACTGCTAATTTTGCTTCACGAATGCTGCGAAGTTCTGCCCCTCCACAGAGATTATAGTAATCCCAGCAGTGTAAACACATCCAGAATGCATTGCAGTAGCCAGCTAAGTAGATGTGTTTGAGCAGGCTTGAAGTTTTGGACCTTTAAAGTTCTCCTGCTTTATCTACTAGCATGTCGCATCCATTTTGAAAAAGCCTTTCCACAAAAGATGAGTCTAAATCTTTCACCAAATCTGAAGGAGGACTGAAACTATCTCAGTGTGCATCTACATATTTTCCAAATGTCCCGGGGCTGATTGAACCTGCAGATTATTTGCAGACTTTACTTTTGGGTGAACGTAGAGGAGACAGTGCACGCAGCCCCACACGCATTGAGACTTTGGTGCCCCAGAAAATGGGTCTGTGCTGCTCTGAGGAAGTGATCCCTCAGGTGTTCCCTCTCTGAGCAGCTCAGCTCATCTCTCAGAGTGTCACCCTGCCCCTTCCTCTGTCATGGAAACGCCAAAAATGACGTTAGAACCTGGTCCTGAGGGGTGAAAGCTACCTGTAGAGCCACTTGAACAAAGTGGGTCAACAGGTTGTTCATTGTGTGTTCGGTGACCTCATCTGTTTACCGCCTCACAGAAGGATGGACTGTTTTTAGTTCCCACACGTACACATGCAGCTTTTTGTGCCAGTGTTTTTATTCTGTGTGTGTGTGTGTGTGTGTGTGTGTGTGTGTTTGTGTGTGTCTTGGGAGCTAGAAACAACAAGGAGCACTCATTCATCATTCTGAACAGAGGCCATTTAAACTCTGCCCTTACCTAACACTCATTCTGTCTCCAGGTCTGTCTCTGTGCCCCCCCCCCCCACACACACACACGTCCATGCACCAATGAATTATGATCAATTCCCATTAATGCCCATCAGTTCTGCAGCTGAGGATTAATAAGAGAGGTGTCGCTCGCTGTCCGGGCAATTACTTACTTCATTTGTTGCTCGGTTAATGATTGATTTATTTAAAGAGTCCGAAATGAGTTGAGTGGATTGAAAAAACAAGGTGTCTGTGTGTGTGTGTGTGTGTGTGTGTGTGTGTGTATGGGGGGGATTAAAAAGTACAGTTTAGATGGGATGCAGCGGTTAACACTGTCAGCTCTTAAAGCACAAGCACGTCCTCACACAGAGGATCCAGGCAGAGTTAGTCGTCCTCCCTATTACATGGGAAACCTCTGGGTTTCCTCCCCTCCCCCCCAGGCCAGAAACGCCAACACGAGGGGCGATTGGAGACTCCAAATGGCTCCGAGCCGCGAGGAACACGGGAGGCCGCGCTGGTCTGTTCAGCGACTGCTGGGCGAGACGCCAGCGCCCCCTGACACTAATTAGAAATTTCACAGAGGTGAAGCATGTTCCCTCCCCCGATTCGTCTGTCAGGTTTGCACGGCTTATTCCAGACATCACGCACCCTTGAACGGCATTAACCAGCCTGGATGCAGTTGTTAGCGAGGGCCCCGCGCTCCGGTCAGCATCTTGTCTTCCCCTCGGCTGCCCGTGCTAAAGAAGAGGTTGGCTTGATGCTAAATCTCTGCGTTAGCATCATTAAAGCTCGTCTGTATATCTGGCACGTTTGTGTGGAGCCTCCCGACGCCTTCATTACTGCCTATGTGTCACTACTTGTTCCTGCGGGAAGGCGCGCTGCGCCCATCTATGTACATATTTAACTGGTTCTGATGTTAGCTTGTGTTGTGGATACCTGTTTAGATGCTGCGTGCGTGTGCCATTTCTTTTGGGCGTGCGCTGGTGCGGGCGTGGGGTTGTTCTCTTTTCTCTTTGTTCAGTTTGGCTGTAGCCAAGTGAACGAGTGTGAACAAGTGTATTTATTTAATCCATATGCTGGTGAACGGGACAGACGTGCGCCTCCCCCCGGTACGTCCGTAGGGGGAAAAAGTCACTCAGATGAGCCCACTCTGAGACGCACGGGTTTTTGCTGAGTCAGCGCCGGAGTTTCCTGTGTGTACTGTTTGAAACACTTTTCCGCTTAAACCTCTATTTTGCTGATGCCTCCCCCCCTTCCCCGTATTAGTCACGACAGTCACAATTATGTGTCATGTATGAGCTGCGTCAACACCGTGGCTCTTGTGCAAGATAACCAGGGATGCCATCACAAACAGGCTGGTTGCCCGGTGACGCCCCCGCTCTTCATGGAAGAGTGATAACGTTAGCGGCTTCTTCTGCACGCTAGCGATGGTCCTTCATTGGTGGAGGGGTGAAGATGCGAGAAAAGGTAGCAGGTCCTCGCCAAAAAATGAAAACCTCATAATTGATCCACATCAACCGTCACCGGACAGCCAAAGTTCACGTAAACTCCAACTAAAACCTGCGGCTAATACGAGGGGTAGTCGATGTGCTCCGGCGTGTGCACACACGTGTACGTTCTCCACTACCGCCACGTTGGCGTACGGTCCCTGGACAAAAACATTCAAGAAAGCCGGCGTTGGCATACAGGGTTGCCCTGGGTTTACCTGGTGCTAACATGGACAGCGCTTCGCACTTTTGGACACTTTTAAGAATCTGTGCAGGTTTGGGCGAGTCACGTTCCGGTCGGGGGAGGAAGCAACGGCAGGCCAACGCTCAGGCCGCGGCCGATAACGCCGCTGCCAGTTCGGGAGCACCAGCTACCCGAGCCGATAAGGAGAGAGCTACTGGGAGCCGACTGGCCGATGGCTAGTTTTGGAGCTGTTGTTAGCGTCAGGCAAAGCCACCACATGCAGCCAAGCAGCCTGGCAGCAGCAGAACGACCTGCCTGAACAATAAAAGCAGTCTAGCTGGTTCCAGCTGGTATTCCCCCCCCCTTCACGTTCACATCTAAGCCAAATAATGAGCGAGTCCATCGCCGTGCGTGGATTTCACAGTGGACCGCGGCGTGCGTTGCCAGCGCTAGCGCAGACGGGGCGCTGAACGAAGCTGCGCCGGCAGGCGAACAAAGCGTCCATCAAAACTTTGTTCATTTACCCTCAAGTCCTATTTATTTCAGTTGGCAACTCGGCAGAAATAAATACCAAATGTTTGAATCTCCAAGCTACCTGACAGGTATTTGCATGCAGTGAGTGGCTCATTTACACTTGTACATGCTGAACATGCCACCTGACAGGTATTTCCCTCCCTCCCATGAGTTAGGAGGACACGAGTCATTTATCTCGTCATGTTAAATAGAAGTCACTCATCCCAGACCTGGAAAAATCAGCCCTGAAACATGTTAGCATGGATTTTTAAAAATCTGACGCCCGTGACACGTTCGCCTGGAACAAACAAGCACGTCTGGGTTCGACTCCCGCAGAGTCGGCGCTCCTTATAGATGCAACAGTGACGCCGCAGAGAATCATATCACCACGTTAAACTTTCTCAGTAGAAAAGTTTTGCCTTAATTCCTTTGAAATAATGGCGATTGATTGAAGCGCGCTGGAAAAGGACAGGCGGGATGAGCGCGCCTTTTAGGAGATTAATGTTATGAGCCTCTCTGAGCAGACTTAATAAGGTGGTGTCTGCTGTGTTTGTTTTTCTCTCCGAGTTTGTCACACGGTTCTGCTCGCAGGTTTAAGCCCTCCTGCAGTGGAACCCAACCCAACCCAACGCTCCTCTTAGTTTGGTCCCCTTCAGTTAATCCCACCCTCTGTTTATGTGACGGGGCAGAATATGACGTCCTTTATGCCAGGTTATAATCAGTCTGTCACATCAGTGAAACAGTCTCCGTCTTTGCTTTAAACAACGTGCTTTTAGCCCGGCGGCAGCCAATCGCCACCGGTTCCCCTGAGGTGAAACCCACTTTCCACTTGCTCAGGTGTTAGAAATACATTAAGAAACGGCGCCTGCATTTTAAAGCTCAGCATAAATATAGAGTAGACATGCTGATCGAGTCCTTTGAGTAGCAGTTTTTAGCGGATCTATCAGTCATTAGCTTGTGTGTAGCTAATGGCTCCAGCAGTGTGTGAAGGGTTCTAGCTCTTCCTTGTTAACTTTCAGAGCAAAAGTAAAGCAACTCTCTGATGGATAAGTGTCCTAGAATGCCTAATGCTGAGCTGCAGCTTGTGTGTGTGTGTGTTGTGTGTGTGTGTGTGTTTGAACACGTGGATGTGTGTGATAATCTCTGTTGCAGGTTCTCAGCATTAGTGCACTACTGAACAAGGCAGCGATTCATTCAGCAGGTTTAACTGCTTTCTGTGTGTGTGTAACATGTTTCTGTGCTCTGTGTGTGTCTCTGTGTGTGTGTGTGGGCACGCACGAGCATGTGTTGTTTTTTGGGAATTATTTCCGTGCGCCAGTCAGCACCATATGGTCCAGTGTCGAAAAAGGCCCCTTTAGGGGGTCCCTGTGTATGGGAATGTGTGTGTGTGTGTGTGTGTGTGTGTGTGTGTGTGTGTGTGTGTGTGTGTGTGTGTGTGTGTGTGTGTGTGCGTGCACGTGTGTGCGTGGTGAGAGACACACACACTGATCGTGTGTAAATGTGTGTACAGCGGTCTGGCCTGCCTAAGGTGAAGCTGTAAAAACAATAACATCTTGAGAAAAGGAAGAAAAAACAACAGCAGAGGACTGATGTAAAATACACAACACACACACACCCACACACACACACACACACACACACACTGTCCTGCAGTTATTTTTGCTTGTATCTTTGATTCTTTATTCTGGCCTTGATTTGTGTTTTTCTTCCCTCTTTCTTCTTGTTTTTGTCCCTTTCCGCTCTGTTCCAGCCGGTATCTTTCCTTAAATATGATGGAATCGTGTTTATCGATATATTATCATTAAATTCTCGTAGTTGAATCCAGAATGTTAAAGATCGCCAGCGGGAGCGCACAGATGAGCATGGTGCCAGCCTGTGCCGCTACTGCGCTAGCATTCAGAAGTTCCCGAACCTCTCGGCGCCTCCTTCCGCTTTCAGCAGCGGATTAATAGTTCCTGATTTTCTAAATCTCCGCCGGAGTATTGATGACCGGAGCCCTGGCTGCAGTCTCCTGCTTTCAACTCCCCCTTAATCTTCCCTCCCTTTGTCTCTCCTTCCCTCTCTCCGGTATCTTGATATGGTCTGTTCTGCCGTGACTTGTAAACATTTACATTTCTGCTTTCAAGTGCTGTTTATATATGGCTCTTATCTGCTATCTAACACACACCGAGACGGGGACAGACGGTGAATCAAACCTTCAGGCGTCCTGACAGCGGCTCTGCTGCTATGTCCATAATAGGACAGGAGAGGCAAAGAAGGGAAAGCGTCAGGGAGAAGAGTGCCACATGGACAGAAGGAGGGGGAGGCCCATCATTTGCCACCAGAGTGTTTAGTGGCGAGGGGAGGCGCGGAACATCCGTGAGTCTAGTCCACAAGCATTTGGTGATACTGATCCGCGGGAGTGAGAATTCTCACCCCTCGCAATGACTTGGAGGTTCAGCAGCAGCAGGACGGTGCCCCTGGGACGTGGGGGCTTGGGTAAAATCGCTGTCCTGCCCAAGGACACTTTGGTGGCGTAGGGTCTTGCCGTCACGGGGGAGATGTCCCGTCCTCGTAGCTGAATGATGCTCAGGCGCTACTCACTCTGTTAGCCGCCGCCGCTTCCTCTGGCTGCTGCGTAGCGGTGCTGGCCTAGCGGGTCCCGGTGGTCCTGCTCTTGTCTTGGCAGAATAGAGCACCGGGGGCACGGACCGGCTGAGCGTTGCCATGACATCACTGCCTCTTCCACCCCAGGACAGTCGGGGGAACGCTGAAGAATTTCACACCTTTGGTTTGGTTCACTTTCACACTGCACGTTGGGAAGTGGGCCAAACGACCAGGACAACAGCTGCTCATCTGTGGGTTTTTAGGGGGGTGGGGGGTGATCAGGGCCGATAACAGAAATCCATCCCCTTCAGCCGTCGTGTTCCCCATAAAAACATACGCCTGCACCTCCTTCCTGCTGCGCTCCTGCTGCGTTTTGTCACTTCCTCTTGGTTCACTTGCTCTCTTTGTTTCACTGGATAGACATCTTGTACTCGCACTGTTAGCAAAGTGCACCAGGCTTTAGTTGAGTTCAGGCAACAATCAGGGGTGTGTGAGTGCGCACGTCTGTTTCCGTGCACTGTCTGATTCTTATCACTGAGTCAGAGTCCCTTTAAGGTGAATTCCTGTCCCAGCCGCTCTTTTTTTCAGTCTGTTTATTTTTATAGCAGCAGTGCATGACTAGCATTCGTGTGTTTCATCACATAAAACAGCATTAAATAGGAATCATTCACTTGCTCAACACCTGATCCCATTTAACTCATTTTCCTCCTCAGCTCAGATGCAGTCGACTGTATCTTCTCATTCTTCTCATCTTTGCTTTATCACCTGGATCTTTCCCATCGCTACATGCTCCTTTTGTTTTGGAAGAGCGATTACACTTGTGTAAATTTGCCTGCAAACATGCAGCGCCGTAGGTTTGACGGGTTGATCGACGGCAGATAGCAGCTCGCCAGGTGCCAGAATTTGCGGTTTTTGAGCGAAAGTCTCTGGGACATATTGTCTCCATCGCAGTGAGCTGATTAGAGCCGAGTCACACGAGTTTATTGCGCGTAAACCTCAGAAAATACACTATGTCATGATGTCGAACATTTACAGAGCTCTCCTGCAGTTGCGCGCCAGCATTTCTTAAATTATCGCCATGGCTGCGGTTGAGCTATCAGCTAAGAAGCAAGTCCAAATATCATCGGTCGTAAATCAAGCGCGGCTCGTTTCCCACGTTGACGCTCACATGTTTCTAATATTTTAACATTGCATGACTTGTACTTTGGCCTTGGGACTCCGCCGATGTTTGTTAGCGACGCAGCCGAGCCCGACGACGTCTGCTGTGGTGGAGCTTCCACATGCGAAGACGCCTTTGTGTGTCAATCATCAGACGCACACGCCAGCGATTTCAGAGAAAAAGGAGGGGAAGGGCCGGGCAGAGAACAAGAGAGGAGTCGTAATCGCCAGATATCTCGCGGCTCAAACCTTTGCGCGCCTGTGCTTGCATTTGCGTGTGCGCGGAGATCTTTTTTAAGGGTGTATCAGCTGTTAAATGGGTGTGAGAACTGGAGATCACATACCATCGCTGTCACTACAGCTCCACACCTGAATCTGCCGTCAATCTCTGACCTACTTCGGGCTACGCCGATAAGCCGCAGCGGAACACGCGACGGGGTGTGTTGAGATGTGTCATTGTTTTGATGAGCTGGAAAGCTCAGGGCAAATATCCTCCCAGGCTTGGATCAGAAGAAAAGTCCTTGGATATCACGTGCAGGGGTTGCTCCATCTTTTGGGCGGTCCAATCCTTCCATTGAAGCTGCCGATGCTCCGTTTGATGGGGGATGTACAGCGTAGGAG
Source organism: Takifugu flavidus (assembly GCF_003711565.1). NCBI lineage: Eukaryota > Metazoa > Chordata > Actinopteri > Tetraodontiformes > Tetraodontidae > Takifugu > Takifugu flavidus. Next base: position 2,500,263 of record NC_079540.1, on the reverse strand, counting down.
ATGAGGCCCAGAGATTACACTTGATGAACTCATTCATCAGGGCACCGGATCGTTTAGCGTGACAGGCCCCTGAACGCACCACCTTCCTTTCCTTGGCCTGCGTGCACGTCAGGAAGCGACCCAGCAGCGCACATTGAAGGCTGACGACCTTCTGTGGCCTTTTCAGTCACGGGTTCGTTTTAGGAGCAGACCATCGGCCTCAGTCTCTGCCAAAGAGCTCCTGCTCCCCGTCTCGAGGGCGGAGCCTCGCGGATGCTGTCGGCCTGTGGTGTCAGACCGGACTGAGGGATTCAGACTGAATCAACGTCTGCGCGAGAAAAGGAGTCGGAGGATTTCAAGCTGGCGGCCCCGAAGGGATGCTGCCGACCAAATAAGACCTATCGTCCGTCTTATCAGCCGCTGCCTAACAGGCGTGACTAAAGACGCGCTCCCCCGGGCCACGCTGGAGACAGCCCAGCACATTTTACACATCTTGTGGATGTGCACGTTTTCATGTGCTTTTGGCTCTGATGTTGCAATGACCTGCAACTTCCTTACACCCCAGAAAGGTGTGTGTGATTGCGTGGGGGGGGGGGGTGTGGGGAGGGAGCGAGTGCGTGCACCCCGACAGCTGGGATTCATCCCGTCGGCGATGACGAGGTGGCGAAAATGCTGAAACGTTACCATTTGCTCACTGACTAGCTTGTCTCCCTTTCTCTCTGCCTCTGTTCTCATGGGCTTCAATTAGGAGAACATGAGGTTTATATTGGTGCCCTCTTTGAAAAGGAACTATATTCTTTGAAAGAATCAATCCCCGTCAATCTGTTTTAGCAGTTCAAACAGGTTTCTTTTTAATATAAAGAAAAATGGAGACAAGATAATTTGCTGGAAACCTCTTAAGTGCTCTCCGTTCAGTAGTCTGTAAGACATGATTGGCAGTCCATCGCTAGAATAATCAGTTTAGCTGTACTTTTTGTTACCCAAATTTTGCTCCTATTACAGTCATTTGTGTCAGTAATGTTTGACCCGGACAACTCTACTCATTGAGGGACTTTTTTTGGTTTGAACGGAGAACCTGCAGTTTTAGAAAGTGGCCTTGCTTCATCTGGGGAGGCCAAAGATCCCATAACCATCGTTTGTGTGTCTGTGTGTTTATGCGCGTGTGTGTGTGTGTGTGTGTGTCGGTGGTTATGCAGGATAGAGGAAACGAAAGCTCAGATGAGCCGCCAGCCTTTCCTCGGCTGTAGTGCCCCTCTCTTGCACCGGTGTGTTGTGTCAGCTCTGCGTCAGCACCCATGTTCTGATGTTCCTGCGCCGTCTTTGGGCGTTCGGCTCAACCGCCCGCATGCTCGCACACACAAAGACGCCACCCAATTTCAGAGGTACGTACAGGCTGCAAGTGTTTGTTCTCTCCTGCTGACGCCGGCTCTCCTCGAGCCCATTTGCATGTCCTTCCCCTGGTGCGTGCAGCATTTTCCTGCATGTTGCTGGGTAATATAATACTCTTGGTGTTTGGAATGGTACTGAAGAGATGCCTTTATTTCTTGTTCAGTCAACACCCGTACGCGTGTGCGCGCACATATGTACATATGTGTGTTTAATTTCCTGCTTGTCCTCCAGCCCCCCCTGAGGGCTCCGATCACAGGAAGTTGAGAGGATGACATCAGGTCTCGTGTGCCCCCGCTGAAGCCAAGAGTATCAGCCACTATCGTTTGCATCAGCAGAATGAAGGTCAGGCCCTGACTGGGGGTGGGGTGGGGTGGGGGGGACTTGTGTCCCGTCTGGGAGCCCCAGCAGGCGGCTACATTTAGCAGCAAAAGCTACAACATGCAATATAAAGACGTGTGACATCCTGAAGGTGTCTGGATCGGTTGAAGCCTGCTTAATGACGGCTAATGTTGTGATTTCATTTGGTGATTTATAACGAGCTGCATGTTAGAGCACGAGGGTTCGAATCTAACGCATGAAGTGGCGCGTTTGCATTCATGATCTTTGTCCAGCGCAGCCTGGAGGAAGCTAAACAGCGGATCCACTTTCAGCTGGTTGAAGCCACATCAGCGTGCTCCTAATTGTGCTGGAGCCTGCGCATCAGAACCGGTGCCGGCGTGAAAGAAAACAACGACCGGCGCGTCTGTTTCCACAGCTGAAGCGCAGATTATTTGTAAAATCGGATGATTGAGGGCTGGACGGAGCCACACAGGCAGCCTCAGACAGTTTCCAGCGCGGTTCTTTAACTTTCTGAGCGCACCGCGCCAAACTCGCCCCGGCTTTCTGACTGTTGCGCCATGAATTTTTCAAGCGTGCACGCCCTCAGCGCATGCGGAGTTTTACTGCTTCACAACAAATCGATATCCAGAGACAGATTCTTTCTTGGTCTTCGGAACACAAGCGGAGAAAGTCGTGGCTCCCGTTTGAACGCGGTTCACTGGTTTTCCTTTCTTCAGGGTTTTTCAGATCCAGAGTCCAGTTCTGTCCAATAATAAACAGCATCCATACATAAAGGCTCGTGAGTTCTGGTTCAGAACTATTTCCTTCGTCCTTTTAAATATATATAATCAAATCCACTGAGGGCGTAGCCTTTCCCAAAAGTGTTCAGCCGCTTAAGTGTGTTTTATCAGTGCTAAATAGTGGAGATGTTATTTGTGGGGAAGAAAGGCACGGTCACGTGGGTTTGCTGTTGAGTCGGATCCGACAGGCTGCCTCTGACGATGCGCCGCGCACTCGTGGGATGTCTGCAGCCTGTATGGCGCTCGGCTGATATGCAGAAACAAACCAAATGAGGATTTAATGAAGCTGAATTATTTACTTTCTCGGAGATAATGAGCCAAACGGTCGAACTAACTCAACAAAATCATTTTTTTTCTCCACTGATCTCTGTTGCCGGGGTGATGAAACTACCCCGTGCGTTCGATTTTGATGCACGCTTTGTTTTTTCTGTGTCTATATGATGTCGGCACTTGAAAACAGGCACGCCGTGCGCCTCTGCTGGCGTTTCCCACGCTTCTGTGTGCGCTTTAGTGTGTGATTTATCCCTAAATATCTGCCCCCCACACCACACCACACCACACCCACACACACACACACACGAGGAGACGTGCGACCCGAGGGCTCACGGCGCCGTTGACATTGTCGGCCACGGTGCGAGAGATCCGTTTTTAAAGGGGCTTTCTTAGACGTGATCACACACGCATGGTATGCTGCGCTCGTGCATTCACACACAGACACCGTGGGCTCGGAGGACCATAGCAGGGGAGTTGTGTGTCTGTGTCTAAATGTGTGTCTGTAAAGTTGAAATCCAGACAGCCATTCCAGAGGCCAGACTATTGAGTCTTATAAACTCTCAGATCACAGATTATTGAAATAGCAGAAGGAATATATAGTCGGTGTGTGTGTGTGTGTGTGTGTGTGTGTGTGTGTGTGTGTGTGTGTGTGTGTGTGTGTGTGTGTGTGTGTGTGAGACTGTATCTGTCTTCTGTTATTATTATTTTTAAATTACTGAAAACATCCACAAATTGACAAATACTGTGAGAACAGGCACCTGGCTCATCTATGTATGTATGCATAGCTGGCTGTGTGTGTGTGTGTTTGTGTGTGTGTGTGGACAGCTTGGATTTGTGTAGTTGTATGTTTTGCAATACTAATGCGTTTCCACATTATTTATGGCCCCATAAGGGGTTGAACCAGCAACCTCTTGGCTGCTCTTCCATGCAGTAGTCTAGTAAACACTCAGGACTGGATTATAAAGCAATAGAAATCATCCAGGGAATCTGCTGAGTAACCGAGAAGATCAGGAGCCTTTAATTGATCCGTCTGTAGATGTGTCCTTCAAATAATGGGATTATTCATCCAACAAGAGGGAGAACTTTCCCAACCTGTTCTTAATGAGCTGAATATTCCACCCTCAGAACACTGCAGGTCATCCTTGTCCTGCCATGATTCTGATGCTAAGTAGCTAGCATGTAGCGTTGAGTAGGTTGACGTCACCGTTAACTCCATATTGACAAATGGAAACGGATCATTTTCCATCACGCCGACGGTGACGCAGTCGGGACGGTGAGTTTATTTCTGGCCTTTCGGTTTGTAGACAAGTTTGTCCTCTCTAAGACTGTTGTTATGGTGAAAGAAGAGGCAACATGTTAGATCTCTGGAGTCTTTTAAAGGTGGAGCAGCGGAAAAAAGTCAGTAGCACCGACGGTTTATCCTGGACCGCGTCGGCTCATGTCTTCATGTCTGTGTGCCACTGGTGTTAAACACTGTTCTTTAACCACGCACAGGGGTACTACATAGTATCACACGCACACACACACTTCCCAGACCCTGTGTGGTGAACTAATCCCATGTAGTTAGTCAAGGTCGGACTCCTGCAATCTATATTTAATAAAGTTTGTGGGAGCTGGAGGAGCTTGTGTTAGTGTGTTTCTGTGCATGCAGAAGTGTGTGTTGTTGTTATGTGTGCAATCATGAGCCCCTCTGCTGGTTTGTCTTTAATAGTTAGAACTGTCATCCTCTTCCTGTCCCGGAGCCTCGACAAGCTTTTTATGTAGTGAGATGAGCGCTTCGTATTTTAAAAATGGAATTTTATGTTTTGCAATTTTAAAATATCGCATCAACAGGAAACGGTTAAAAAAAAAGGTGATGGGTGACGGATGATCGCAACACTGTTCAGGTTAGCTCAAAGGTTCGGGGGAGGCCAGTAGCAGAAGCTAAAAGGTGGAAGTGCTGAACGGATAATTCCAGAAGATCGGGGGGTAAGACGGACGGCTCGGTCGTGGCAGCGTAGCCGCGCCGCGCGTCGCCGAGTGTCGCAGCTAGCATACGGACGAGTGGAAGCAGAGGTGGAACAGTCGGAGCGAGGGGCACTGAAATGTGAGCCTCAGATTAAGTTTGACATTTAAGATGACATATTTTGCATGCTTTTACCCCATTATGAATGGGTTTTTCTTTGTGTGTGTGTGTGTGTGTGTGTGTGTGTGTGTGTGAGACTAGCTTGGCAGAAATGAACAGAAGTTTGTGTGTGTTAGTAAGGCTTCTGGCATTGATTAGGGGGCCTCCTGGGCAACTGAATGCTTTTAGTATGAAAATGGCAGGTGGACTCCGTCTCCCTGTGATGGGACGCTGTCCCCGTGTCTCTCCCTCCTTCTGTTTTTCCTCCCAGGTCTCGCCCGCGTGCAATCAGACTCCCGTCTCTGCTAAATCCATTCAGAGCTGTTCCCTGTCGCCTTCAGATGTGGAATTCTGTCTGTCCGCCTGTTCTCCTCTTCAGTTCAGGCAGCACGTTACATGTGTGGCCACTGTCTGTTATGCTTTAAATAGACTCGCTCTCAATGCTTTGTTTTGTCTGGACGGACACTAAAACAGTCACGTGTGCTTCCATTGATATTTACTTTACATTCACAACATGCAGCCTTTGGCGTTATTGCGTTATTTTTTTTATTCGTTTTGGATGGGCGGCCTTCCTCGTGCTGGAATTCTCTGCCTTTTTTATGTGTAACGGATTAATAACCCAGCGATACAGCACAGTCACGAAAGCTGCCGTCATTCGAAGCAACAACGGTGCTGCCAGGACCTTCCTGGGAAATCCTTTTTTACGGACAGGAAGTCATGCGTTTCAGGCTTTTGGCGGCAGCCAGATATTTTGGTACGGTCAGCAAAGCACGTCTGATGCTACAAATATACTGCAAAAGACATATGTTGTCATGCTGTTATGTCACACAAGCGGAACTCACACTCAGCGGAATTAAACTAAATTGGATAGAATCAGCTTCAGGTCTGCTCTCGCTGTATTGATTGAAATTACACCAGCAAAGGGGATTTAGTCTTAATTAAGACAGGATGCACGTCACTGTCACACAGAACTGTGTTTGGATGCAGATGCACATGCACAGTATATACAGATATACATGTGCACGCATGCTACTGAAAATAGTGCTGTGTCATCAAATCTCACCAACGCTCCAGTGGTAATTGAGTCATTTATTTTTGGATTACTGGGATTTACTTCTTTTTAAATCCTTCATCTCTGTGTTTCAGAACAATTTTATCATTGTCTGAGTTTTTGTCTCATAAAAGATTAAAAAGTCCCCAGTTTAAACCTTTGAAGCTCCAGTGTGTAAAATTTGAACAATTCCTGTCCGTTGTCTCAGACATGCTTTTTAAACATAGTGTACTTTAAAACACTCTAATTGCAGTCTTTCTTTCTCAATCCTACCGTCAGACCCCCCCTCTCACCACTCCTACCTCCTCCGGCTGAAAGCCAAAGCTTAAAGATTGTGTGTGAATGTCCAACACCTCGCTAGGACACCTCGCTTTACATACAACTCAAATCGTATCCTTGGACCCGTCAGCGCGTCCAGAACCCTCCCGCAGATGCCCGGTCGGGGTTTATCCACCACGTTGCGTCTAATCGCAGATGATGGAAATGATTAAGTGACACGTTTCTCCTGACATGCGTAGTGAGGCCGCTGTGGTGTATAAGGTCTAATTGTAGCTGGTAGCTGCAGTTGTTATGTGGTATGTTGTGGTTGCTTGTACCTAATTGTAGTTGATAGTAATGGTTCCCGTCTGTGTACACAGCCTGAAGCAGACAAAGCCTCTACATATACACACACACGCACACACACTCACAGGACAGCAACCACACATCACTGTGTTGCCCACATCCTGGAGTAGCACATGAGATGTATGTAAATGATGACAGGAAGCCAGTATACTTCATATTTGCTTGTTGGTTTAACACTTTTTGCTAACGGTTATCGCCAAAATAACTAAAGAAGCCGGTGTTAAAGTCACGCCGTCGGGTCAGCTGCCACTTCCTGAGCTCCCAACTCCACTGTGTTTTTCCACTAAGTCAATGTGCGCGCGTGCACGTGTGTGGATGATGAATCTCGACTGGGTGTGGCGTGCCTCAGATGAGATTTTCCCCCGCTCCCTCCACTCAGTCGCGCACCCGCATGCACACACACACACACATGCACGCACTCTTGCACGGACACATCCAGTGCCAGGGCTGGGCTAGGCGTGGGCCCCAGCAGACATAAATTGCTTTTATTTTAATAGCGGCGTGCTCAAAAAAGAAAAGAAATGTTAAAATGGTAGGCCACGGAGAGAAAATTGGATTGGACAAAGAGAGCAGCCCTCGCGCTCATTCCTCGTTTTTGTGGTTGTGTGTTTTATTTTCTCTTTTGGGCCTAATCCCCTGGCTTACATTAGAGGCCTGTTTCAAAGATGGCTCTTTTTAGCGTGTTTATGCATATCTACATGTGCTTGTTTATATTGTTCTGATTATCTGTTTTCAACTATGTCCCCTTTCCCTTTGGAAGCCCGTCTGTTGATATTCTCATATAAATAACAATAAGCGTTTATCTCTCGCGCTAACACAGACCGCCACAGGTTTCCACACACAAGCAGGCCAACATCAAACCATGCAAACACTCGCGCCGAGTGGCCCTAAGCTTCATATTGAAGTGATCTAAAAAAGGAAAAAAAGATAGTTTTTTGGCGTCTATCTGACGTCTGTCTGGTTTTAACTGGCTTTATTAGCCGACGTGCACATCCCAACGTGGCCCGAGGGTCAATGGGTTGAGTATGTTTACAGCGGAATATGAATTAAACGACCACACCGATAAACACATGCTAACGTTGCGCGCGCACGCGATCTGCCGCGCTGTCTGAGTTTGGTGAACAGAGCGACCACAATTGTTCTCTTTTCCAACAAAAGGAACATTATGGTTTAACATAAAACACATGGTCGGGTATTTGATGGCTTCGTGCAGTGATTAGGGGAGGGAGGGGCAACGGGGGTGGCTAAAACAGGCGAAAATATCATTGATGGAATTACTTAAATTGTAAATGACTCCCACATGTAAACAAAGAGAATGACGTGAAGAGCGACGGAAATACAAGTGAAAGTGGCGTGAAAAGGACAGGGGCGGGGGCGGGGGGGTGTGGGTTTGAAGGCAAACTGGTTTGGAATTGGGAAGAAATGGAGAGAAAAGGGGGAGGAAACTCAAAAGAAAGCATGGTTGGAGAGTTGGAGAGAGGAGCCAGAAAGGGAATGAAGGGCAGGAGAAAAATGAGAAGATTAGAGGATGAATCTCCCTCTTCCATCTTCTGTGATATGGCGTGTGGGGTTTGATGGTTTGATGTGGTCGTCTGTTGGCCGTCGCCCCCTTCGTCTCCTCAACTTTTCTGCCCCCCCCACTATCTGCCGGGCCCCTCCCCTCTGATATTCTTCAGTTTTGATGTGGTCATGTGTGGAAGATTCTCACGGATGGTTTCCATAATGATAAAAAGCTCCTCTCCCCAGTTTAACAGGGAAATGCATGGAGCTAAAGAAGAAAAGACAAATAGATGGAGCGACGGTGCCAATGTGCACGCGCGCGCGTGCACGCTCGCTGGCACACACGCTCCCAATGGAGCCCTCACAGCTGTGCTGTTTCTGATTTGTTGGAGCTCTTTCTCTTTGAGGAGGTTTGTGGCTGAAGATCGTCACAGATTTCAGCTTATTTTTGTCCATCAGACATATTTTATCTCTTGACGAACGAGGTTAAAAGTGCTTCAGATGTGTTTCAGCCACCCAGTTTTCTTCACACGTCCAACAGTTTTTGTGCATTGAGGGTTACATCATGTAGATAATCAATCAAACCACATTTCTGTGTCTTTGTTTCCATATCAGAGATGGTGAGGAAGAAGAATCCCCCAATCCGGAGTGTGGGAGGTGAAGAAGAGACGGAGGAAGAGGGGAGGAGGCCCAAGGGAGAAGAGGAAGAGGGGGTGGAGGAGGAGGGAAGAGTCGGGGCAGAGGCCGAACGCATAAACCGGCCCTCTGAGCCAGAGCCGTCCGACCACCTCGGAGGAGATGAAGAGCAGCAGGAGGAGGAGGAGGGCGAAAGCGAGTGCGTGTCCTCCTCCGTCTCCCCTTCATCTGTCGGCGACCGCTGCAACAGCGTGGAGCGAGGAGCGAGGAGGGGAGGGAGGAGCAAGGCCAGGCGCGGGGGAGCCGCGCTGACCGACAGACTCGAGAGCCAGTCAGAGGCGGAGGATGGGGAGAAGGGGGCGGAGGAGCTGGAACGAGACAGGGCGGAGGTGAACCACCTCCCTCTTCTATCTGCTCCCCCTCTGCTCCTCCGCCCAGAAGGAGCGGACGAGTCGGCGGCCTCCACCCCTCCGCTCTCCTCCAGCCCCTCGCCCAAACTTCAGGACTTCAAGTGTAATGTGTGTGGTTATGGTTACTACGGCAACGACCCGGCTGACCTAGTGAAGCATTTCAGAAAGTACCACCTGGGCCTGCACAACCGCACCCGTCAGGACGCCGCCCTGGATACGCACATTTTGGCCCTTCACAACATGGCCCCCCAGCAGACGTCTCTGGGTAACTGCCGCCGTTAGCATGAAGCTAAACACAGATCACTGAATTATCGTGATGTAAAGGATCAGACATCTTGAAACACAAACGCATGCAAACATTTCCTGTTTTTTTGTTGCCATTTGCTGCAACTCGTTGCTGTAAAAGTCCTCCCAGACTCCTCCCTGTTTGATTGTTACGCCGCTGTTTATTTATGTTTCTATGCGTCTGAGCCCCCACTGCATTTCCGTTCTCAGACACACAGGCGGGACACGGGCCAAGGAACCAAGCCAAAGAGTTGGGGAAGGCACGAGCGGACACACACAGTCAACACAAGACAGTCATGGTGAACGGCACATATGATGTGCAGGTATGTGATAATCACTGGCAAACACAAACGAAAGCTGTGGGACTAGTAGCAAGAGAGACAGATGGATCATTTTAATTAAAAAATGAGTAATGAAAACAGTCAGTGGTCCGATGGTGAGGCCTAAAGGTACTTCAGTATAAACGGGCTTACCTGATAACCAGTCATAGGACAGTGCATTTCCATTTTATTCTCACTTCCCACCCGAAATGCTGTTCTGTGTGCTCTGATGCAGTTTTGGCTAGTTATATAGGGCAGAATAATCAGCAAGTTGTTTTTATCTGATATAGAAATAACTGCTAACCAGTGTGAAGATGGAAAAAAGCCTTCAGTGAGGTCATTTTATTGCACTGATTATTGAACAGTGGGGAGAAAAGGCCTTTGTCTGTACCTGTGGTAGAGTTGAGTTGGAATATCCACACACAGGAGTAATGCTGTTTCAGCGTATTGTGTCATAGCATTAACACGGGTTCATTTTCTTATGTGCCCAGCAAACCACATTGTCAGTTATTTTATTAAAAGTAGCTTTGACACCAGTTTATGGAATAAAAAGTGAAGTAATTAGGCCTCCATTATATTTAGAAATATGTTGTACTTCTCCATATTTATCTTTCCGATGTAACTCTTGGAAACATGGGAGCTTATTTCTTTTTTTTGTATGCTGGGGCTGTCAAAAAGCCACTTTTTAAAGAAATATACAATACAGGCAAAAAGGAATTTGAAGCGCTCCTTGTGTTGCTTTCGTTATCTATAGTAAAATCCTTTCAGTCTCCACAGGTTGTAAAGACCGCGAGTGTGTCTGAACACTGAGGTTTTGTCTGGAAGCTCAAGCGAGATGATCTAATAAACGTGTGTGTTTGTGTATATGTGTGTGCTCGTGCGCGAGTCTTTAATGGACACAGGAACACACAGGAGCGGGGCGCACAGGCGCACCCTCAGAAATCGAAAATCCAGCGGTCTTAAGTCGTCATTATGAAGAAAAAGTGAAAGTATATTGTAAAAAAAAAAAGGAATGAAAGAGTTCTCTATTCTCTCCATCCCTGACTGGCTTTTTCTCTCCCGCCCACGTTTGGAAAATTCCATGTTGTCATTTGCTGAGATGAGATTGGTCCTGTCGACCAATGAGGCTTTTTTTAAGGGGGGGGGGGGTGGAAATGGGTGATGAAGGAAAGAAGAGAAAGCAGTGAAAGGAGTAAAAGGTGCACGTTTCAGCTCCCTCCTCTCCGCCTCAGCGTCTTTTCCTCCTCACCTCAGCTACTTTTTCCTTCTTTTCTTTCTCTGCTCTTCATCCTTTAATGTGACTCGCAACCACTCCCTCATTTTTTGTGCCACTTGTCCTCGGCCTGTTTTCCCTCTGTCCTCCTCGTGTTATTTTTGCCATTCCCTCCGTTCTGTTTGCTAAACCGGTTTGATGTTTGGCCTCCCTCTAATTGCCCTGGCTCGGTCGGCAGGACGCGATGATGGGAAGATTGCTGCTGTGAGATCACCAACGCTAAATGATTTCATTTTATTCTTTTTAAAGCACCGAAAATGCACCATCATGCACACACAGATGGAAGACGTGGAATTCTCCCCAGTGTCCTCAAACTGGTCCTGTTTTTGTTTTATTCAAACGTGCATGTGGCATTTTTAGTTCACCACAAGACAAAGCATGAGGGCTGTGAAAGGCTGAGGGGTCTGTTGTCCATGAATGACTCTATTTTTAAAAAAGGTTCATATGAATTTCCATCATTTTGTCAAAAATGGAGATAAATGCGAGAGTTGTAATGCAGGAACTTTTTACAATGAGTGAAAAATTCTGTTAAGTTAGGTGAATTAGTGACTACATTCTGAATTGACCTGAGGTGTGATTGAGTGTGTGCATGGCTGTTTGTCTCGCTAAGTAAGCAACAAAAGGCAGCTGGGATAATCTTCAGCCCCCTGTGACCCCGTTCAGGGATAAAGCTCTTTCCATATTTTACATATTTGTGAAGTTGGGTTCCGGTGAATTTGGTGTCGTTGCCTTTATTTCTGCTGCATGGATATTAACAGTTACACTGATAAATGTTTCAATGTGGGAAGATTGAAATCAAACAAACCTTATTTGTTCTTGTACAGGTTGTTTGTTTAGTTCTGCTGCTATTTATTTATGGTTGTTATGCAGAACAGAAGCACGTCACGCTGAAGTCTGATATAATCTCCTTATGTCCCAACATTCAGCCGCTGTTTTTGTTTGTTTAGTTAAGGGTTGTTTTTTTCCTTTCCAAAAAGATTAAAAAAAGTTTTAATTATTTTAACTAAAGCTTCGACAAATGTTTAAACAAGAGGGACCTGCTGTCTCCGATGGGACATTAGTCAAAGGGAAATACAGTGTGTATGTCTAATGAAGAAATATCAGGCCATAACGAGCCTCTGGTTTTTCTCTTTACCCGACGACAGGTGACGGTGGGCGGTACGCTCATCGGGATTGGCCGGAAGACTTCGGACTGTCAGGGCAACACAAAGTACTTTCGCTGCAAATTCTGCAACTTCACCTACATGGGCAGCAACTCGTTGGAGCTCGAGCAACACTTCCTGTCCTCGCATCCAAATAAAGTTAAAACCCCACCCACGACACCCCTGCTGGCCAACCACAGCATGGCACTGCAGGACAACACGGCCAAGGAGAGGAGTCCAGTCTTAGACGGGTCCGAGCGCGTCGCGGTGAGGGCAGAGGACGACGCTCTGGTCGGGTACTCCATCCCGATGGCGAGCTGGGCGGGCGATCCAAGCCGAGGCTCTGTGCACGCTTATTATTGCTGTAAATTCTGTAGCTGGAGCTGCGAATGGTCGGAGGGCTCAGCAAAGCTTTTGGAGCACTATGAACAAAGACATAGAATGAGCATAGGGGGCGCTGTTTGCCCAAACAGCTCCAATCCTACAGGGGTGGACAGGGGAGGCAGAAGAGAAGTTGCGGAGAGAGACCCCGGGGCATCCAAAAGCCGTAAAGATCCGACGTCAAATCCCTCCAGCACCAGCCAAGGTAATCGACCCCTCCTGTTTTTATGTTTCCCCTCCTCTGATGCTCTTTGACCGCGTTCTGCTGAACAACAAATCCCGACGCTCCCTATCAGATCCCAGCAACAGCGACGCAGAAGCAGTGGTGACCAGTTACAACTGCCAGCTGTGCGACTTCCGCTACTCCATGGCGCACAGCGCCAACGTGATTGTGGTGGCGCCGCTGCTGCTGCACTACCAGCACAACCACTCCATCCACCGCTGCTGCATCCAGCACTGCATGTACTGCCCCCAGGGCCTGTGCCAGCCGCAAAAGCACCTCGGGGAGGTGAGATCAATAAAGAACATTTCGAGATGTTTATTTTCTCCGTTTTCCGGGAGAACGCAGCGGGCTGCTGTCGGGCGCCAAATAAAATGTAACGTCGGAACAAGTGTAAATCTAATTGCTCCAATTTCCAGCCAGAGTTAAAATTCCCTTGCTTCCTCCCCCCGTCCACCTACGCGTGCTCCCCACTCTCTCTGTGCCAGCTGCAAAACAAATGCAGATTAGCATCTTTCAGCCAATTATGCACATTTTATATGGTAACCTTTGTTTCCATTTGCATAAAAACCAGAGAAGTAAATCAACAGCCCGATGCTCCGAGTCTGGTATTCTTTGGCAAACTTGTTTATTTGTGTTTTTCTCATCAGGTGTCCCACCCCTTTGCCTGTCAGAAGCCCACCTGTCATAAATGCTGCACCAAGTTTCCACAGTCCGGTACACAGCAGGAGGCTGCTGGTTCAAAACCAGCAGGGGCCACCTCGCCCAGCGTCACCCCGTCTAACCTCAGGGGAGACGAGGCTGTGGCGCCTCACCCGTCCAACCCCGTCCAACCTGTCGTCACACAAGGTATCGAAACTCGCACATCTATGCTGTTCAAACGATGACGTCATCGTTCACATTTACTCATTCCCTGGATATTTGTCTCTATTTGCTGTTTGCTTTCACCTCAGATGTGACCCACCTGTGTGACCAGTGTACGTTCGCCACCACCGACATTGACGTGTTGCTGCAGCACTACGAAGGCTGCCACACACTCATCAGCCTAAAGGGGGCGCCGCCACAGGTCAAAGCTGAGGATGAGGCTGGAGGAGAAAAGGAAGCGGCCAGGGGAGGAGAAAGGGAGTACTCCTGCACAAAGTGCACCTTTGTCACGGAAGTAGAAGAGGAGATCTTCAGGCACTACAGGTGAGGTCAAGCATCTGGAGCAGAGAGCGTGTGTTCTATTGATGATTGGGCATTTCTTTCTTTAATCTACTCCCACAATGTGTCGCCCAGATCAGTTTGTCCAGGAGGTTCCTTTTTCTTGTGTTGTGATGATGCTGCTTTCATCAGAAATAGACTCATTGCATAATCCGATCTGGGATATTCCCAGCACTGGTCACGAGGCTGTTGGTGGAAACTCAAACACTGGGTAGTATAGTCAGCCTGTCCAAATGAGTGCTCAGTCACCCCATTTCTGTTAAAGGCCTATTTCTAATCACAGCCGTGTAGAGCCAAAACTGTGTCCCAGAGAAGCGCCTTGAGTCTTATAGAAGAATAACTGACAGGTTGCAGAGCTAAATGTAAGATTGAAGCAAATTGTGAAGAATGTGAATCTGAAGGACACCACGTTTTTTGGAACTTTGATGCACGGTGGAAACACAAACCTCTCTCATCATCAGGACTTTTTTACCCAGATTAATAAGTTCCTGGAAGTCCAAAAAAGTCACCACAGAAAGACCCAGCTTGTACTGACCTCAGAAGCTGCGCTAACCGCTGCACCACTGTGGCACCAGATCCATATTTATCAGAATATTAGCTAAAACAGGGGTGCAGTGGGAGCACTACAGTAATGTGGTAGACTCCATAGACACAGCAGTCTGGAAAAAAGGCTAAATAGATTAGCGAGTTTCCAAATGTGTTTAAACACGGCTTTAGGGACCAACACACAGAAAACTCCGAAACTTGTTAAAAAAAATCCCTTCGGATTATTGATCTCGCCTTTCCCCATCACACAAATATATATGTTATAAAGATTTCTGCCAGGGAGCAATAAAATATTAAAGAGGGAGAGAGGAGAGAGGAGACCAAAGTATGTAGTGACAGAGAAAGAAGGAAAGGAGGGAAGAATGACCCAAAAAAGGGAGAAAAAGAGCAAAGTCGAAGAGGAGACGGAGGTGGGGGAGAGGGTGAAAAAGAGCTACACAGAGGGAAGTTAACAGTCCGCTCACATCCTTCAGAGAATCTCAGCCCAGAGTCTCGCAGCTCAAATCAAATAAAACAATAAGTGCGGAGAGAGTTCGCTGCAAGCACAAATGCGAACAAACCTCAGAACAAATCTTAATCCTGACACCTGAAACACCAGCAGCCACAGTGAAGAGCTGTGATAAATGCGTGTTGTGTCAGGCCAGTGGATCTCTTTCTAGCGGCTCAGGTTAAAGCTCTCTGAAGGACAAACTGTTGCATGCAGCATAGTTAGCATCCTTGTAAAGCCCCTTTTTCAAAGGTTTTTGAACAAACCTTAAATAAAACAGGAACTTGAAAGAGGAAAGGGACATCAAGCATCCCGGTTTATTATCTCCCATATGTTGGATATAACGTACGGCCCATTGAGGGCTGATTTCGCTGTGGCCCACACAAGAAGCATGCAAGCTATTTTCTGAGCCAGGAAAAGCCAAGCTCTTATATATAGCGCATATTACCAGTGACAGGGGGGTAAAGGGGGCCCATTGATGAGTGATTTATTGTGTGCCATTCAGCGTCATTTACATTCCGCACTGTTTTGGCCCACTTCAACTTGATCCAGTCGAACATTGAGGCCCCTTTTAGCCAGAGACTCATTTTGAAGTCTACCTGTGTCGCTGGGGGGAATCAGAAGCACATAAACCTTTAAACATTATGATACAAGCCTGAAACTGAAGCCAGTAGCAGACAAACAAGGTAAGCTCCTGCAGCAGGAGTGGGGCAGGGTGGAGGCCGCGTCTGACCCGCTCGATGCTACACTCACTGCTATATCCCTGTCTTTTTTTTTTTAGGCGCGTTCATGCGTGTTGCCGTTGCCGACGGTGCGACTTCACGGCTCCCGATTCAACGGCGCTCCTTGACCATTTCAACTCGGCCCACTGTCACGAATCCTCCCCCTCATTAAGCTCCTTAACAACGAGCTCGCTGCCGACCTCACTGACGCCCTCGCTAACGCTCTCGGCTAATGGCTGCTCGGCTCCCTCCACCCTAGCCATCAAAGAAGAAAGTAAGGGAGACATCCGCCTCCTCTACTCCCTGGCCCCCCCTGAGGGTCGCTTGGCGGAGGGGACGAGAGAAGAGGCAGGAGGGGTGAAAAGTGAGGGTGGCGAGGAGAAAGAAAGAGAGAAAAGTTGGGTTCTTGGGGATACAAGAGGACTAGGAGACAGAGGAGGAAGTGAGCAGGCCCACGGTTTACTCTGGGTTCCAAAGGAACGGATGGGCCCTGAAAGAGGAGTGGAAAGGGGGACCGGAGGTGGCACCCCCTCGCTCTTCTCCTCCCCTCTCTCGCTATCATTTGTTTCATCCAATCACGAGGCCACGCGGCAGAAAAGAGGCGTGGCTTCGCCTAGCATGGTTTACCTGGGAGATACCAAGTCGTTTTTGGGAGACGCCAAGCTTTACGGAGGAGGGCGGCCGACGGGAGCCAGCGCAGGAGGAGTGGGAGGTGCAGGGGAGAAACAGATCCAGATGGCTACTCAGCAGTACCCAGGAGGAGGAGGAGCAAGTGGAGGGGGCGGAGCTCAGGAGTCAAAGGCAGGAGGCACCAAGGAGGAATCCCAATCACTTCTGCGGGTAAGATGAGTTAATGGCAAAGACTCTTGCTTCTCTGTTTTGACCGTCACCTCACGCTCATCTGTTATTTGTTCGTGTCGCTAACGTTCAGCGGGCAGTCCTTTAGACGGCTCCTCAGCGGCAGATCGTACCTGCTGGGAGCGCCAAAGTGTTTCCTTTATTACACTTTCATCAGCCTTCCCTGAGAGTTAGGATTACACCTCATGTAGTGAGAGGTTTCGTAATGAGATCTGGAACACTTCCCTCATTTTCAAAGTACCTGCGCATGATGGCATTGTGTAAGAAGGTGTGTGTGTGTGTGTGTGTGTGTGTGTGTCCCACTCCATATTTTCTGGAAGTTTACTGAGTGTGCATGTGTTTCCATGACACACTTTTTTTTCCGATCAGTTGCATTCCTGTCATTTAATTTTACAACATGGGAAAAAATCAAAACAATAAAACCGGCCGGTTGCTACAGCGACGGTGGAGGAATACTGACAGTTTCCATGGTTACCACCTGTCAGCTTGCTCCCTCAATCCCACTTTGTGGCCTACGATGCCTTTTACTTCCGTGATGTCATGAGCTGGCTGAAACAGGCTGCGGTTCACCATCACCACAGAGATTATTGACGGTGATCACATTAAATCGAAATAGATGATGAGGTGTGTGTGTGTGTGTGTGTGTGTGTGTGTGTGTGTGTGTGTGTGGATAGCTGTGTGTAGATACGCCTGTGTAAGTGTGCGTCATCGCATGTATCAATGATCAGGATTTGTCTACGTGTGTGTGTGTGTGTGTGTGTATGAGGTGTTGGCAGCAACTTGGCAGACTGGACAGGGTGGGGCAGCAAGAGTTTTGTTCATTATCATGGGTGGAGTGGTCTGAAAGAGAGGGAGGAGAAAGGGAGCGTTGGAGATAACGTGTGAACCTACCAGGTTAACCACGGCTTCCTGTTTTCTTTCATTAACCAACGTTTACGGCGACGCCCTTTTAGATCACACATCACAGCTCTTTTATAGCTTAGCATGAGCGATTCGGGCTCCGCGTCTTGAGCTCACAGGCTTTGGTCTCGGGCTCCTGAAAGCCACCACTGTTGCTTTTTTTCCCGTTCACACAGTTAACGATTTAATTTGGAACACTCAAAAATGGACCCACATGGGGTTGGAAGTTAGGCCGAACGACCGGCTGTCTGAGCTAATCGGGGAAATTCAGTTCTGCTCTGCACTTTCTGACCAATCGCTGGTGCTTTCCTCAATCTGGTAAAGAGCTTCTGCTGCTTTGTGCAGCGGTTTAGTTTATGATTCCTTTTGAATTAAGTTAAATGAATTATGGAAGCTGCATCGACAGACGATTATTATTACATTTGAAAAGGGCTAAGAATAAAACCGTAGCCTCAAGACTGTGCAGGAGCCATGAAGATGTTCCTTCACAAAGAAAATAAGACTGCAGAGACAAATGTCCCAGTTTAATAAAAGCCAAACCACTTTGAATAGTTTTCCACATTACAGTTTAATACATTTACACTTTGATAGTTAAAAGTCATGCTACTATCTTTTCCCCTTCTGCCAATATTTTTTTCTCTCAGTTACTCACAATCACAGACACGTCAACATCACACACACACACACACACACGCACACACACACACACACACACACCACACACACACACACACACACACACTTTGAGGCTGACTCATCACTGGGCTGGGCAAGGGAGGGGCACTAATGCAGCACATCATCTGAAACAGCCTTTTGCTCACACACACCAACAAACACACATATTGACACTGGAGGACACATGCACGCACGCAGGGGCGGGCACGCACACACGCTTACAAGAGATTTGAATTGAAATGCGGCCTTTGACGCAACAGGGCACAGCCCGAGAGATAAAAGAATCTGCCTGAAATACAAAGTGACTCTTTGTAAATGGCGAGCGAGGGAGGATGGAGGAAGAGTGATGGGGGGTGGGGCTTATTAGAAGGGAAGGAATGAGTTAAAAAAGGCAGGAGCAGACACAAAATAACCAAAGCCACAGTTCATCCAAACCTCTGGCTGCGTGTTTCCCTGCTACACACACACACACACACACACACGCACACACACACACACACACACACACACACACACACACGCGCACACACACACACACACCACACACACACACACACACTTTGAGGCTGACTCATCACTGGGCTGGGCAAGGGAGGGGCACTAATGCAGCACATCATCTGAAACAGCCTTTTGCTCACACACACCAACAAACACACATATTGACACTGGAGGACACATGCACGCACGCAGGGGCGGGCACGCACACACGCTTACAAGAGATTTGAATTGAAATGCGGCCTTTGACGCAACAGGGCACAGCCCGAGAGATAAAAGAATCTGCCTGAAATACAAAGTGACTCTTTGTAAATGGCGAGCGAGGGAGGATGGAGGAAGAGTGATGGGGGGTGGGGCTTATTAGAAGGGAAGGAATGAGTTAAAAAAGGCAGGAGCAGACACAAAATAACCAAAGCCACAGTTCATCCAAACCTCTGGCTGCGTGTTTCCCTGCTACACACACACACACACACACACACACACACACACACACACACACACACATAAGACAGCTCTCAGGCTACTGGGACAAACTCGCCGGGCGCATCCGTAAAAAAAAATGTTTCTGGTGTTGGGGTGTGGGTGGCTCTTTCACTTTGTCGGTAGAAGTGAATTTATCTTGAAAGGCCTGATCTGTAATGGCCTTCCGGTGTTGAGACGCTCCGCCGGTTGCTTCTGTGATGATTTATTACATTTCCCAGTCCTGCATTTCATTCTCTGACTCTGAGTGACAGCTGGGGGGAGACAGACCGAGCGTATGAGTTGCAGATGAAATTAAAGTAATAGCTTGTTTGAGGTTTTATGTTATAAATGGATGCTGGCAGACTTTGAGTTACCCTGTTGTTTAGTTTTTGGGTTTTTACTATTTGGGAGTCAAACCTGCGCTGTGTGAATTAACCCACACATGTGCGGCTAAAAGCCTAAATAATAAATTCCAGACGCCGTTTTCAAAGGAAATTCCAGTTCACGGACAACAGAGTCGGTCCAGGGGCAGAGACGGGCGGCGAGGAAGGAGCTGTAGATGCGGCCCTACGAACAGGACGTAATTGCGCCCATCTTATGTGGTCATGATATAATCCTGGAACAGCCTTCGGCGATGGTGTGAGTCCCTTGCGTGACGTTCTGCTCCATTCGATATGAGACACAGAAAGGAGGAAGGAGACGGAGCAAGAGGAGATAAACGGGAATGTGTGTTTCAGCAGATCAGAGGAGAGTTTCATTAAAGTTTCTCTCGTTTACATTTGTGCCCTACGGCGCTAATTACGTTTAAAACGCGCACACACACACACACACACACCTCTATTTCCATGGAACTCTCATTACTCTGTGTTCTATTTCCCGTCTTCCGTTTTTCTTTGCATCGATTCCTTCGTGTGAGCGTACATGTGCGTCTGCTCTCTCTCTGCTGCCCGTGTGTTTAATTACACGTCCGCGTTCTGATCCGTGCGTGATTGTCTTGGCGCGCGTGTGTTTTCCAAGGAAATTAAAGCATGAATTAAACTTATTTTTCCGTGCTGATAATTTAGCGTCACTTTATATCCGCTACAGGAAATTATGCAGCTTAGGCTCGGGACAAAGAGCGTGTGTGCAGCACTTTGTTTATGTGCTTTTTCCCCCCCTTTCCCTTTTTTTTCTTTCTTCCAAGAAAATAAAACTCCTTAAAGTGATTTAAGCTCTAAACTGCGCCGCCCGCTCGACTGCCGTATGTTTTCCGACGTGCGTTTTTACATTGTTAAGAAAGATCTGCTGAAAAGTGCTGTGAAATACATTAGATTTGGCTTGAATTGCAACGCTCAGGCAGAACCAAAGAAATGACTTTCTAATGAGGGACGGGAAGTGCCAAGCGTTATTTAATGTCGCACACTTGTTTCCAGCTGCGACGTGAATCCAAAACGTGTCGCGTCCCGTTATTAAAATAACCCTCCCGGACAGTCTGGGCGCGTTGGCGGCGCCCGGGGAGGCCCGCCACTGCGTTATTTGTGCGTTCATTCCATTCCGTTTGGTGTTGAGCGAAATCAAAACACTGGCGGATGTTTTGTTACCAGTAACGGGACACGATGGACCAGTGAGAGCTGAGGATGCTCCACGTTAGCCTGTTAGCATCCTGCCGACAGGCTCTAATGGAAAACACGAAAGGTGCAGGTGTGTGTGTGCGTGTGCGCGCAAAGACGCCGCCGCGCCGACCTCCCGCTCTCACCCCTTTCCGCACGATCAGACAGAGTTGTCCAGTTTGTTTGTGTAGCAGTCACATTTCCCATCAGGACGCAGACTCAAATAAACACAGTCATGCTGGGAATAGAAAAAATAAAGAAAGCGGCTTGGGGTCGGGGGTTTAATGCGATAATGCTCAGACACGACTTGTTTGCTGTCATTTTGACCCATGTTTGTCTGCCTGTCTCTGGAAATACTGGTGGGCAGGACTGCGTGCGCTGCCCGTGTGTGTGTGTGTGTGTGTGTGTGTGTGTGTGCGTGTGTCACATTTATGACCAGCGTGTGACTTTCCTCTATGTGACAGAACACAGCAGCCTCATTGTCTGCGAGGAATATTACATTTGGCTTGAAAAACAAATGACATCATTTTAACCACAGTTAGACCCATTTTGGGGTTTCTGCATATGCCACCACTCTCTCTCTCTCTCTCTCTCTCTTTTTTTCAAACACACACACACCCCACAGCTGTCACCATGAGTAGTTGCAAGGTGATCGCCCGGCTTTTTTAGGCTCAGCCTAATCACGAAGTAGATTTTCTTTTCTTGAGTATATCTTGGCTCGTGTGCGAACGTTAGCCCAACGTTCCAAGTCTGTCTTTGGGTTTCCAGCCGTCAGAATCTAACCAGCATATGAAATATGACTTTTCACATCCCGGCACCTCTCCCGAAGGTGTAAAATCAGTCATCGCCTGCTGACTTTTTCTCTTGGCGTCGGCGCAGCGTAATGATTAAACAGATGTCCCTCGACTCAAAGCCGAGGCTCCGCCCCCTTCTCCCCCCGCCGAGGCATCCTTGAGGGAGACATTGAACGCCTCTTCGCTAAAGGCCGCGGCTGAGCCTGCTCTCCCGCTGGGTGAAGGCAGCACCATGAGGGATTTCTCCCTCTGGGTATTAAGATATTTTCCTACGATTGTCCAGAGTTTACTGGCACCCACTGAACTGTCCTATTTATAAAGAACCACATCAATCTGGCGCCAAAGTCGGAAACTCCATAAAGTAGTTATCCACGTAGTAGCTCAAAAGGGTTCCGCATCCAGCACCAGAACATAAGTTGCTTTTTTTATACATTAAAGAATCGAACCCCCTTTTTTTTGGTCCTCGGGGCGCAGCGGCGCTCATAACAGGACCTAATAGTTATTTTGTCTGGAGAGCGACGTGTTGATTTTCATTGGTCTGACACATGCCGATTACACACGCAGGCGTTTCATTGGTTCAGCCGGGCGCCCCTGACGCCGATGTTCCACCCTCTCTGCCAGTGAAACTGACCACGTGTTTTCAATCAGGTCGACATGGCAACGGTGAAAAACAGGGGTTATTTTAGCTCCTAGCTGTAATTTAGACGTTTACTTCAATTACTTTTACAATCAACTTACGCACACACACTACTGGAAGTGCATGGGGACGCGCACGTGCGCGTGTGTGTTGTTTTTCTCTGAGTGTGTGTTTTTCTTTGTCTTTTTTTTGTGTAAGGTGGGAGCAATTTACCGCAGGTTTGGGGTGGGTGCGGATCTGTTCGCGTTGCTCCGTGCACGCACGCACGCACACACTCACATGCGTGTTCCCATATGGAACCAATATGAAGGCCAGATGATAATTTGGCTGCAACGAGACCTCTACATGCAACACCATCCAGCTGCACACACACCCACCCACCCACACACACACGCACACACACACACATACACACACACAGAGCCTTTTTGCAGCTTTCGTGTAATTAGGAAGCTGATTGGTTGGATTAAATGTCCATCTGACCCCTGACCAATAGCTAATTTGAAAACCGTGCTCTGGGTCTCTTTTTCATTTGTTTTAAGTCTCAGGTTCTTCGACACAATCAAGCCCCTTTTCTGTGTGACGGCCTCTGGACAACTGATAGAACCCCCCCTCCCCCCAATTAAAACGTACAGCAGTATTTAGCATTTTAAGCAAGTATTTTAAGTATGGAATGGATCATTTTTGTGCCACTCTGGAAACGAAGGAGTGAAAAGTATGAATGAAACGCTGACTCATCAAATAAAAAAAAAGTCAAAAAGCTTGTGTCCAATTTAGCAGCCGCTAGTGGCGAGAACACAGAATGCAGGAATCGAGTACTCAGCAGGCACACACCATTGCTGGGATGGATTTGTGACTGCATCCAAAAATATAAATATTAAAAATGATGAAATGATTAATATCATTCCTGATGAATGAAAACTTTGTGAAATGCTGGCATCTATGGAAGAGGAGCCTGTCAGTCCAACGTTAGAGATGCACAGTGATACGTGCGATGATCCCATTATAGAGTAACACCAGCAAACAAACGCTCTGTGTACGTTTGATTTATATTTATGAATGCTTACACATCTGACCTTTAGTAATGATATAATGAAGGGGTTTTTTTAACATCTGCGCTTCGTTTCCTACCCCTCCAAAAGGTTCTGGGCCAGTACAAACTATTTTTCTTAGCAATTTTTCAATTCAAAATGGCATTTTCCACACCAAAATGTTCACGTCACCGTCTCCAGAAACTCAAAACAAAGCTCAGAAATTTGTCGCGTCATGGAAGCCAAAATAAAAAGAAGGGGAAAAAAAGCACACACACACACAAAAAAGCTGCAAACTTGCAAAGGGGTATAGTCCAGATCAGCTGCCAAACCACAACAGCAAAACAATGAGTAATAAGAAGCTCAGTAAATCCAATTTTCATTGCCACCCACTCTTCAGTCGCAGCCATCTGTCCCCTTTTTGGTGCATCTGACGTGCGCAGCGCGTCTTGTATCCAGGCCAAAGACAGCAGAAAGGTTTCATAGAGAAAAATCAGCAGGCGCACGGACGCTCGGGTCTAATAATCGAACATTTGAGGCTGGAGAATGGAGCCGTAATCAGCGAATGTGACTAATTCACTCAAAGATTTTACCAACAAACCAGCGCAGGTACATCAATATTAGTGGGAAAACCTGGAGAAAGCCGGTCAGAGAACCTGCGAAGTGACCTTTTCCTACTGTTAACTGCTGCGTAGATGGCCGTGGAGCCTATTCCAGAGAGGTCACCAGGCCATCGCTGGGGTCAGCCCGCAGAACCGTGGGAGGACAAATGCAAAGAAAAGCTGCAGAATTGCAGATCAAAACACGTTTGGGGAAACAAACCAGGCTTTAGAGGTGAAGGACAGCCCAGAGATGCTGTTTGCTACCATCGCCATGGTGAAGCAGGGAGGTGCTGGAAACTGCTTCTTTAATCGGAGTTAAGGGAATAACCGCCGAGTCGCGCGGACCCATTTCCTCCAACGCCGAACATGAAGAGTCCCCGCAGCTGGAAGGCTTAAAATGAGCGTTGGATCATCTTCCCAATCTGATTCAACGTCATAAAAAACTGGCGTTTATTTATTTTCTTCTTCCGCGGACGCCTTCACATTCCCGTCACATCCCCGACTCCACGCGCAGTTTAAGTATGCACGCACACACTCGGGACCGACCAGTCATTTTGACACTTTAATCCACTTCTCTTCGGGACATCTATCCATGCCGCTCACACTCACTGCCGCTCTGTGTGTGTGTGTGAGTGTGTGCGAGGGAAGAATGTTGAAAGGGGATTTTCAAATCTTCAATCTTTAACATAATGTACACACACGCTAACACTATATGGTGAATTCCTGCCAGGAGACCAGTTTTCTCTCTGCTCCTCTTCTGTGTGTCTGTCCTGTAACTCCCCCTTTTCCCCGCCTCTGAGTCCCCTGTGAGGTCTTCACTCATTAGGAATTCTCCAGCAGTGTGCGCCTGTGTGTCTCTCTCTCCGTACGAGCGCCTTTATGAATTCCTCTCCACTAGCACGACGCATCCCGTATCCCCAATTTCCCTGAAGGCCATTTCTCTTTTGTTCCGTCTCCCTCCCGATGTCTGGCTGCACAACACCCGCAGACGAGACGCGGACCTGCGCCTCTCTAACCGTCGGAGGCTTGTTTGCCCTCAGACTGGATATCGACTGGTATTGTGGTTCTTCCTGTGTTGTGGGCAGAGGGGGGGGGGCTGTCTGGCGGTCCTTTAACAGCCTTGTTTTCCTGTAGCCGCGGCTCCGATTTTTTAAGGAGACCCACTTGCCTGATTCACACAGAGATTCTGGAATATCCCAGCACCAGACCCCCCCCCCCCCCCCCCCTCCCTTCCCGCAGCTGTAAATTCAGACAGCAGTCTAGTGTCAGACTGAGCTAGGATGGCCCCAGTGTCCCAGAAAAACCAAGGCTGCAGTCGAGGCTCTTCTGCTAGCTTCAAAAGCGCAGACAAGGCGACGCTTCTCCACCCTGTTCTCCCAGTCCTGGTTTGGGAGTTCTCGCAACCCCCGGATCTTTTTCCTCCTCTGGCGTTGGAGACGGTTGTTCTGTTCAAGGCGCTAAGAAATTACGGACGTTTGTAAAACACATCTTGTGAGGCTGTAAAGCCACGCAAACATGTGCACAGAGGATTTATGAGGCTAGCTGGTCTAAAAACGGCCGGGACCGCGGATCAACGGACCCCTGCACCGACTGTTTGCACCAACCAACCCACCGCATGTGGTCTGTAAATCGCAGCCAACGCGCCAGGTTGCCATGACTACTAATTTTTATTTTGGTGGAAATTCTGTCAGACATCTGCGTTCACATTTCCAAGCGCCTCGGTCCCTTATTTCCTGTTTCCTTTTAACAGTCCAGGTGTAGCCAGACAAAAGATGCGTGTGTGCCTGCTCCCGGGTCTCATTGGGAACGACTGCTCACATGTCACTTAACCTTCAGGTTATCTTTGCAATTTTGCAGCATAAACACGCACGTACATGACACAAACACACGCGCACACACACACACACACTCACACACTCTTTAGTCTGTTTGTTTTCCCATCAGAGGCAAACATAGCAACTAGCTCTCCATGTCCGCTCGCATCAGATCAGCTGCTATCTCCTCTCCTCTGCTCTCGGAAACGTTGGCTCGCCTTTCCAGCAGTGATCGGGGATGGGGGGGGGTTCTTCTCTTGTTTAAGGAACGTCTGATAGGATCCGCTTCCAGCGCCGCGCTTATTCCTGCATTTCAGGTTCAGCTCGCCGAGATAATCGAACCCATTTTGGAGGGAGAAAAGAAAAAAGCTCTTTGAAAGTGGATCCGTGTTATTCCTTTGATCTAGCGCGGCTGGCTGATTGGGAACAACCCGGACTCTCTCCCACGCCTCGCCGGAGCCACAGAGCTGAGAGTCACCGCTTTACCGCCCCACGCTGGACTGGACCCACACCGATCGCAAAACATGTCGGAGAGAAGAAGCGATTTTCCTTTGATCCCTTTGAACTTGGGGGAGCATTTCAGTCAGTATCTACTGGTCTGATCACAAGAGCTTTCTTCCCTGTTATCAAGGGCCTTGAGAAGTTTAACAACAGAATTTGAAATTAGCCGACACACAAAGTAACCCCAGCTTCACTGCACCTCCCCCTCCCCGTGTTCACATCGGCCCTAAAACTAGTTACGCTACCACGAGCCCCTGAAGCGAGGATTGTAGAGAGGAAATAAAAAGAGAGGAGCAGGAACCAGAGAGAAGGCCAATGAAGACAGGAAGATGTAGAGAGGATGAGTAAAATGAAATAAAGGTGGACAGAAGGAGAAAAAGGAGTAGCTGCCAAGCTCTGAGTGGGGTTAAGCATCACTACAAGTAAAACCTAATAAGGTCTGAACACACACACACTCATACACACACTCATACACACACACTTGGCCAGTGTTCAGCATCAGTGTTTTTGGCTGCAGTAAGCAGTAAATCACTTCTGCCCCCGGATCCTCCGAGGCGGAATGCTGCTGTAATATATTACGTAGGAATTATACGAAGGCGTTTTCCGTCCTCCACATATTTAAAGTCGGGTCAGTTGTTGATATTCCTACCACGGTTTTTTACCCAGCTTTTCTGAGTTTAGAATGGCAGCTAGGGTCTAAATCGGGGTTAAATCAAACATCAGGTGAAGGAAGCTCCTTGATGCTTAACGTGGGACAATTAGGAGGAGAGAGTTGCTGCAGTCGTTGGACCTGAGCCTCCCTGGGAAGGAAGACTGACCACGGTTCCCTCAGGTTCATCTCTTAATTTGAAAGCTGTATTGTACCTCCCCCACTAACAGGTAATAACCCCCTCCTCTGGCTCCAGCAGTGAGTAGATGTTGTAGTTTCAGGCCAAATGCACTGAAGACTTCCCAGTAAATAGCTGTTATTAGGCCCTGCTCGGTCTCTTTTAACCCCTGTAATGTTGTTGGGGTCGAGGTGAAGTGTGTTGTCAATTAGGTTGTACAGAATTGGAAAGAAATGACAGTGTTACTGGACCGTGTTCGAGCGATCCACATGCTTTTTCCACCATTCTACTTTTAATATCTTGGCTTTACAAGTATGATGAGTTCATGAATTGGTAATGGTGTCCAAGATTTTTTGATTTTTTTTTTTATTCCTCCTGCATCCACAGATGGTTTTTCTTGGACAGTCGACTTCTCAAGATAAATACAAAGCAAAGCGGTCCGTCCAGAAGGCCGCAGAACTGCAAATTACACACCGGAAGCGCCGTGGAAGGTTTAAATTAGCATAGCTGGTCAGCTGTTCCAAGCTCAATAAAAGCTGCGAAGTCGCCAACAAGCACGGAACCTTCGATAAACATCGAAAAGACCGAACACGACTGTCTGTTTTCAAAGCTGCACGATCCAAACACAGGCAACAACGTGCTCTCTTTTTCACTCTTCCGCCCTTATGGCCAACCGCCTCCGCGAGGCAGAAAAGAAAAGCGAGAGCGCCTCGAAAAACCCAGGGAATCATGGGAGGAGGGAGAGATATTGGATGGTTTTGCATCCTTACTCAACGGTGAGCCTTTTCTCTCACCGAGCAGCGATCCCCCCCCTCCCTCCCACCGTTTCCCCATTCTCTGCTGAGTGCAGATTAAAAGCTGATAGGAGATTGCAGAGACATGTTGCACTCCTGTTCAGGCACACACACATACGCTGAGACCTATAGGCACACACACACACACACACACATCCATACAGATGGAAACATTAGCCCTTGTATAGCTGGGAGCTCCTGATGTAAAACACATGTTCCCGCCTCGGCTGTGTGTGCCGCGTCTATGGCTGTTTAAACCAACTTTATCGCTCCATCAGTTCAGAGACAAGGAGTGATTCATTCAGAGAGAGGCAGCCGAGTGTGTGTGTGTGGGTGTGTGTGTGTGTAGGATTTGATGTGAATGTGGGCGCAAGGACAGACAGAAATTTTCCATTTTCTTATTAACGGTGAAACTTCTCTTTTTTTATTCCTTTAAATGCTGAACGAGCACAGTCTTTCCTCCACACTTAGCATGCCAGTTCCCTTATTTTAAGAACGCAATCGTCAGTACATGAAAAGAGCCGGCGAAAGTCCCTGAATTAAAAGTTGATTGCATGTGTTGTCCATAAGAGGGCGCTGCTAAACACGTAGCTGCAATATACAAGAGTCAACAACCCAACACAGGTCAAAAGTTGCCACATCATGGTTATACATCTATTAATTAATTTCATTCTGAGAGATTAAAGCAGCCATCAGTTAATGATGTTGACAAAGTGTGCTGATGTCTCCATGTTGAGGGTTTTCACGTACGACCGGAGGATGAGATCACAGGCCACAAAAATCAACAGGAAATGACAAAACACTGTTTCTGGAATATGTAACTCACCTACCGGGGCCAGAATTTCACAATGTGTGTGAATTTGTGTGCACAGAGGTGGCGTCGCCACAGCGCTTGATGGGGGGAGGAGATGTGATTAACGTCATCTTCAGATTAGCATCTGCCCGCTACAGTAGGAGCAGAGCACGGCTACACGCGTTCATGCGCTGCTGCGCTGTAGAAATGACAACCGCACACGTCACTAACACTTTGTAACAGTTATTGATGGCGCGGCGCGGCGGGTGAAATAGCCACAGAAAAATAAAAGGTAAATAGATTCGCCCGATAAAGGTTTCTTCTTGCCGCCGGTCGTTCCAGTAGACTGAACTCATCTACATTTAGATTCGGCAGCCACGTGTGTGGTCATCCGTGCCTTTGACTTGAAGAGTGTGCGTGTGTGTGTGTGTGTGTGTGAGAGAGGGAGCCTTTATTGACCAGTAGATGAAGGCTGTGTGTGTGATGAGAAGCAGGCCACCAGATGGACTTATGGGAAATAAAAAACCTTTTTATTTATTTATACGGTTTGATTAAATGGCATTTGTTTCTGCCTTCCCGTGTGGGTGTGCGTGTGTCTGCATACGTGCGCAGATTGTGTTCAATGACAAATAGAAAGGAGGGACCAGAGAAATCAGGTTGGGGTGATTACTGTGGGAGCACTGGGGAGATACTGGGAGGAGAGACAACTCATTTGCACAGTGGGGGCTCGTCCCCCTGCTCTTCTCTGTCTCGTCTTCCTTCTCCACGTGACTTTTATTAAAGCATCCATAGCAGCAGCGGTTTGGAGGCTTCAGCACGTCTCCCCGGGCTCTATGTGGTTCTGAAGACTTCGACCTTGAGCCTATAGTTTCCGTCCATCTCTTGATTTTGTGAGATTCATCAGCAGAATATGAAAAGATCGGAGGCTGTTTTTTTTAATCAAATGGAGGCTGCAGCTAACGATCAGCATGACAGGAAAATATCCACTTGTAACGCACAAACATCTTTTTCCAATCAGCCGTTATTTAGCTAATGCTTTTCTCTGGACTCACTTACAGAAAGTGCACGTGGATACCCCCCAAAGCCGCTTCTATTCACTGTCCAAACGAAGAGCATGTTAAAACGCTTCCCGAGGATCGTTCTGCCTGTTGCAGCTCTGAGGTCGGCGCTCGTCTCCTTCGCCCGGCTTTATTTCCCCGACAGCTGTCGCGGCTACATAAATCTGCCCGAGTGACGCTTGTTAGCATTTCTAGTATTTTATGCAGGAACGTGCGGCTACTTCACTGCACAGCTTCCAGAGGTCAGTCCTGGAACTGGTGCGGATTAGGTCCAGGTTTTGGGAGCGTCGAGCAGTTGTGTACCGTCATGAGCGCGGGTCCCTCTGTATCCGTAACCGCCGGCGATCCAGAGTGGGGATTTAGCGGCGGCTATCGCTTTTAGAAGGCAGGAAGAAACTGGTGAAAGTCAAGCAGGTTTAGATGAACTGCATGGTTGGGGGAAGGGCTGGGGGATTACTTCTGTCTGTTCTGATTACATTCAATCGAATCATTTCAGATTGGAAGCTTCTGGAGGAATTTTGGATGAAAACCTGAGTGATTGTAAGATGTGGCTCAGTTTAACAGCCGTAGCCTGCCAGTACCTTCTGTGCATGTGTGTGTGTGTGTGTGTGTGTGCTCTCCATGTATACTATGACTATAGATAACAGATCCGAAGTGCGTATCTGTCTAGACACGCTCGCATCGGGTGTGATTTGTGTGTGTGAGTGCACACACGCGCATGTGTTACAGAAAGCAAACAAAAGCCGAGGAGTCGTCGACATATGTTCCAACACAGATCCCAAACTCATAAATCACTTCTGCCGGTCCTCAACAGTCCGTCTCTGTCTCTCTCTCTGTTTCTCAGTAAATACACGCTGTGCTCGCTCTGCCAGCGGGGAGATTTGTGCTCTGGAGCGCTGGCGAGCAGTGTTAGGGAGGAAAAGCTGCAGAGGAGCAGGGGAAGAGGGAGCAGGGAGAAAGAGGGAGATAAAAAAGAGGTAGCAGGAGGAAGAAAAATATGTTTTTGTGTCTTTTCTTTGGCAGTGTGTGAGTGTGTGCTCTCTTTTGGCCTGTGTCTTGAATTTAACATCATCTACGTGAGTGTGTGTGTGTGCGTGTGCTGATGTTATCCAGATGTGCAGCTACAGTGAGCAATAAAATACAGTTGTCATAATTGTGTGTGTGGGCGTGCGTGTGTCTTACTTCCTGTCTTCCTCCCAACGCTTAATTAGGAAGCTGATGAACAGCACTCACACACACTGCGCGGGGTAAAAGAAGAGTTAATGCTGCAGCCTGTGCTGAGTTTAATTACACAGAGGATTCTGGGTCCATGTGGGTCCAGGATGTTTGTTCATCTGGGATGGTGGATTTAGGGTGACCGGCTGCAGTTTAGAAACCATACCACACTTTCTGCTTCATCAGAGAGAGTGTGTGTGTGTGTGTGTGTGTGTGTGTGTTGTTGTAGAGCCACAGAATATTAATGTTTAATACCTCCACGTATGTAGCAGTCCAACAACAGCAGTAGCTAAAGGCCACTCAGGCGACGCCTCCAAGTAGATGTTTTTTCCCCACCACACATCATAACTCAGAACTTAATGGAGTTTTGCACCGCTAGGGGGCGCCGTCAGCAACGCTCTCCGCATTAAACCATCAATTGCACACCTCAGCTGTTACATGTGCACGTGTGAGGGATGTGCAGGGTTTCATTGTTCTGCTCCCTCTCTTCTCTCGTGGCTCGAAAGCACTTTGGATTTAATTTCATTGGTAATTTTGTGCACCGTTGTGTTTAATATCACCTCATCCATCCGCGTTGTGTTTCTGTGGCACAGCTACCTTTTGGAAAGTGCAAATCTCTCTCTCACACTCTCTCTCCATTTACTGGTCCCCAACCTTTGGGGCCTGTTGATATTATTCGCTGGCCGGCTGTGGAGAGATGGAAAAGCGATATAGATGGATACGGCGTGACGAAAGCGAGAAATAAAAAGCACCGAGGCTTGAATTTTCCCGTTTTCTTCACTTCATCTGTGAGCGTTTATGCCTTTAACCTCCCGTCTACTTCCAGCACGCTCTCCTCTCACCACGGTTCTTTGTACAAGTGACAAGGCGCTAAGCATCGCTCTTTAAATAGCTTAGCATGTGTAGCATCTTCAGGCTACGATGGTAGATGTGTGTGTCCGTTTTTACGTCACCCAAGACACCAATCGGATCTTTTTTAACCTTATTTTCTTGGTTAAACAAGGACGTGTTTTACGACCGGAGCCCAGTGGATGGCAGACAGATACGCCACAACAAATGCATCATCATATGTTCGAGGCTACAGTGATCCCACGAGAGAGGAAGTACTGTTGGGACAATGTGAGTCCTGCCTGGACAGGACCATGTCCATGTTGGGATGCTGTTTGTCTCTAGGTGGAGCCCAGACGTGGATAATAAAGATGCCACCAGACGTGCTGGCCGCCAGCGCTGTCAACTAGTTTGACACACACTATTTTTCATCAGATTTCTGTGTGGACCAACTCCTGAGACGTCTGTCCCGCTCTAACAGGTGTAACCGTGTCACCAGCTCCAGGTCCCTCCCCATAAATAATAATACAGCCCATCGTCGGCCCTGCATACCAACACACACACACACAACACACACACACACACACACACACACACCAAGCAGCTCCAGCTCCACAAACACTCCGCCAGCACTTGAAAAGATGACAATGGACGCAGTTGTGTTGATAATTGAGTAATATCAGAGCGCTGTTAGCTCCATGGTGAGGGGGGGTGTAGGTCACATGGGTCAGGGGTTCTCTCATCACGGGCAGGAGGGCGCAGAATTGCTACGGCAGTTGGAGAGGAGATGGGGGTTTCTATGGTGACGGTGCATTCACTGGTTTGCAGTTGTGCGGGAGTGACCAGGCTGCTGATGCACCTCCAAACTAGCACACGCACTGACAGAACAGACAGATTTCATCTCCTCCCACTTTGATGGCTCAATCAGATTATATTATCCATCCACATAGTTTCTACTGCCTCTCCCTGTGGAGGGGGGGTGGAGGAAGGGGGGGGCTACCCCAGCTGTCTGGGGTGCTTCCAGGACAAGTGTCCAGCTCATCTGAGGGCTAACATGCAGAGACAAACAACCATTCACACATGAGGTTAATTTAGGGTCACCAGTTTACCCCCCCCCGAGTGTGTGTGTGTGTGTGTGTGGTGTGTGTGTGTGTGTGTGTGTGTGTGTTCCCTATATTTGCCATTGCTTAGCTCTTACCTTGACATTTGCGCCCAACTAGTGTTCCTCATTTTCCATTGCCATGACCTCTGACATGGACACACACACACACACACACACACACACACACACACACACACACACACACATAGCAGGAAAAATATATTTCCTATCTAATAGACTGTGAAAAAGTTCCCCTTCACTAGAGATAACCCTCCTTTGGTCCGTCTCTCCCTCCAGTGATGGTGAACGTTAAAGGAACCTCAGACTGTGTGAGGAGACGGTGTTGTGACCATAAAATTCAGACGTTTCCCTTGTTACTGCCGATTACCATGACTTCAAATAACACAAGACCTTTTCTGTGCCACATCGCCGGTGAGTTCCCTGGTAGCCCACCGGTGTGTGTCTGTGGGAATGAGCCCACTCAAGTGTTCTCAGATAAACAATAAGATACATCCTAAGACGGTTAATAAGATACTTAATGCCAGCGGATAAGACTACAGGTATTAAAGATACTCATTATCTTCCTCCCTCTGGGCCGCGACACACACACACACACCACACACACACACACACACACACAGAATGCTCAGCTGGTCAGTCTGAAGTAGGTCACTGCTCTTCAGACATATGAAATATATGCACAGAAATATAATTTCAGATAAGGAAAATAACTTCCCACCCAGAAAATGCACACGTAGCTTTTTAACAGCGAAACTCCATCCCATAGACGCAGGGAGAAGAGATCTATTTCATTACTTCATCATTCCCCTCATGGGAATTCAGCCTAATTCTTTCAATTCCACATTTCAATATAAAAAAAACAGCACGGATCTCCGCTAACTGCCTCGAGACGGCTAATATGGCGGCGCTGTGTGGAATTCTCTGGAAACTGTTTGGCAGCACAACCAGGACGGAGGCTCATCACTCCTAAAGGGGGGCAGAGACACCCCCCCCCCCCGACCATCATCATCACGTCAATGTGTCACAAGCTTAGCATCGTCATTTTAAACCTTCAGTGTGAACAGAAACCATCAATAATAATATGGATGTGTGG
The DNA here is from genome assembly GCF_003711565.1 of Takifugu flavidus. Taxonomy (NCBI): domain Eukaryota; kingdom Metazoa; phylum Chordata; class Actinopteri; order Tetraodontiformes; family Tetraodontidae; genus Takifugu; species Takifugu flavidus. The sequence continues at coordinate 2,466,511 of NC_079540.1, read as the reverse complement.
AAGCTCAGTGCTGTTGAGGTAAGCGTGTGCGTGTGTGTGTGTGTGTGCGTGTGTGCGTGCGTGTGTGCGTGTGCGCAGGCTCCAGCTGTCCATCTTTGCTTCAGGTGGGTGTCTTTGCCCCTCTGACTGACCTCAGATCAGATCCCCACACATATTGGGGGCCTGCAGCACCGTTGGCAGATGTTGATTCACATCTGGAGCCGCTGCCATCGTGTACAGTAGATGCGATAAAGTCGCCGCACAACCGCCGTCGCACCCCGCCAGGCGCAGCACCCCGCCGGGCGCAGCACCCCGGCGGGCGCGTTTGTTTAGCGTCCTGCGTGGCAGCGAGCCGGCCCGGAGCTGCAGCAGCTGAGAACGGGGTGTCTGGGCAGAGCGTCAGGACGCCACCGCTGGCGGGGAAAACCACAGCGCCGCTGGATGACAGGCGATCATCGCTCGCTCCCTGCTGTTGCCAGGCGGGGGCCTGCAGCGGGAGGGGCTCAGGGTCCATCCAACAGGCGACGGCTTCATCACCCGGTTGAACTTTGACCTTTTGTGCTCGGGGAGCTGCAGTTGTTAGAGAAAACTTTTGAATCGGAGAACATCCACGCCTCTGGCCTCGTGACACTCGCCGCGTGCGGCCCATTTAGGTGCCCGCACCTGTGTTCCAACCTTCCCGCCGATGTGCCGCATAGCTAACGAGGACCGGCGAGAGCGCCGCTGTCACCGAGGGTTCATTTCACAGGTCTCCGGGCTTCGGAGGCGAGAGGCGGCGCCCGCCAGGCTCTCATCTCGCCGTACAGAACGTTCCCGCGGAGGCGAGCTCAGAGCGGCCACGCTCCGAACAGAAGGTCACCGCACATCCCGTCCGTCCTCGCCTGTTCTCGTTTTCAGAAGTGTTGCACTTTTGCTCCCCCCGACCTCCAAGCGCGCCTTTTGTTCCGGCGTTAATCAGCTGTAGGGATCAGTTCACTGAGGCAGCGCTCAACATCATCACTGGGAATTCAACCCTCCTCACGCTAGCACACGCTAACACGCGCTAACACGCGCGCGGGTTTGTTTCCTTACAGTAAGTCGTCTCTTTTCCGTCTGCTCCTGCGGGGATAATTAGCCGTTTGTTTACGTGTCGTTCCCGCCTTTATCACAGGCAGGGCAGAGTTTCAGAAGTTTCTCGGCAGAACTTGGCTGCACTCCTCCTCCACGCATCGCCGCTAAAGTCATCTGAGCAGATAATCGGCAGGAAATAAAGCCCCCCCCCCGCGCGAGCCGAGGGAGCGCCACAAATGATAAGGAGAGCTGCTCCCGCTTAATATAAATGAGACGAATCGCCTCCAAACAACTGTGTTTGCCTTGCTCTCCTCCCTGGCCCCTGACTGGGTGAACTGTCTGCGTGCTGGTGGGACGTCTGCGTCCCGGCGCCCCCCCCCCCCCCCACACCCCCATCGCCATTATTGTCACTCCAAGGTGGGTTTTTCACTGCTTCATGAATCAATCCTGCCCAGGATCACCCAACCCAAACCCAATTATTCTATTAAGAGATGCAGTTTCAGAATAAAATACACACACACACACACTCTCTCTCTTTAAGCATTTGGCACACACACACACACACACACACACAGAGGCACTTCCCAGACCCCAGACTGAGCTGGTCCCTCATATTTGTGTTTGGAGAATCTCTCTCTTCCTCCATCCTCCTTTTTTCCTTTGTGTGTGTGTGTGTGTGTGTGTGTGTGTGCTCCTATCCACTGATCCAGTGTATAGGATATTGAACTTGGCAGTATGGAATTCAGTTAATTCCTCCAGCTAGTCCATGCTTGATTAAATAATCGCTGATTTAATGCAAGTGGGTGCATGTTTCAGTGGATAGGTGAGTGTGTGCCTACGTGCGCGTGTGTATAAACAGCGGGGCCGACTGACTCCGTAAGTGAATTAAATGTAATTTAATTTTGAAAGCCTCCTTTTTGAACGCATTCTAAACCTCAGGGCACCTGTGTCTGTATCTTTATCCTATCTCACATTCTTTCCCTCCAGACGACGGCGGAATGTGCACGTGTGGAATTCTCCTCCGTGGTGCAGAGCCCCAACCACTCATTTAGTGTTGGGAGTTGTCGTTTTGGTTGAATTGGGACGCTTGGAGGGTAATTGCATCCATATTTTCACGGGTGTATCTCTGCTGTGCAGAGTCACCTCGTAGCAGGAAGCTTCTGGGCTCTGGAGTGTCCATGTTCTCCACACGTAGGGATGGGTCCTCCAGGTTCTCCAGCATCCTTCCACAATCCAGAACCATGTTAACCTGGTTGAAGGAAGGCTCAAAGTCGTTTCCCTCCGTTCTCTTTAACACGTCTGTACATGTGTGGATATACAACATATATCATCATAGATCCTTACACACTCCTGAGGTGTCATCTGAAACGTAAAGTCTCCTGTTTTATTCGTCTGCAGTCCAACGTCCACGTACCAGCGATCCGGAAGTCTCTCAGTTTTTTCCCGCATGTACGGTAGCATGAAGTCGGGGGGGGGGAGTTTATGTTAAAGATGGTTCCACTCGCAAAACTATTTAGAAGTTCATTTTGCTTCAGTGGGCGCTTCTGCGTTCCATCCAGTTCTTAAAGATCTGGTTGGGAAGCAAAGCCGGCACGGGCGGAGAGGGAGTGTGTGTGTGTGTGAATGTATAGAAGTCCCAGCGGCTGTCTGAGCGCTGCATTATACGCGCTTTGATGCCACAGAAAAATGGACTTTTAATCCATTTTACTCAGAGTCACAGAAAGGTCGTTTGGAAACTTGCGCTACTCCACAGGAGTTTAGATCGGAGAGCCGGGCCGAGCATTTACCCCGGAACAACAATCGGCTGCCGCTGTGGCGCTACTCATGACCGTGCTAGAGCAGACCGGACCCTTCATCTGGGATCCTCAGGATCGCTCTGAGGCCGACTACATCTGCAAATACCGTCACTACATCCGCCCGTGTTTTGGATCAGCGCGTTCTGCCGTTTGACTCCATGTTTGAGGGCGATAAGTTGGAATCGGACCCACACAAACGCGTCTCGACGACACATTTAACCGCGGTTCTTCAGTGCGGAGCATAAAGGAGCAGCTGTGCACAGAATCTGCCTCGGAATCCTCTCCAAAGTTTATTTCCTGGCTTGATGAGGAGGCTCGATTCTTCTTTTGTTTGTTTGTTTTTGTTTTCCTGGAGCCTCTCCACCTGTCCAGCACGCAGGTGCAGGCGCGCGCATCCGTGTCAGGGGGCGTCGTCGGAGGCGCTAAATGAGCGGTATCTTTGCTTCCAGATAAATAGCCGTCATTACGACCCCCAGGCTCTAATTACCTGCGTCGCGCCTCTACGGGCCGAGGTGAGCGTGGTGGGGGGGCGGGGGGGGGCTCCGCCGATCCACCGCAAATAAACGCAGGGAAAAATTCGACCGTCGGCTGCTTTAAACGCCAGATATTTGAGCAACTTCACCCAACCAGATGATGATTGAAGAGGAAGGAAGAGATCACGAGCCAGATATCTAGAGTGTGTGTGTGTGTGTGTGTGTGTGTGTGTGTGAGAGAGAGAGATGAGGGGCAGCTGTGAGGCCATGTGTGAGTGATTTTGGGTGCTCGCAGGGAAACAGAGCTCCGATGACAGATGCGGCGGTCGGCTAGCGATGCCAGACGCACACACCACATCAATCAATCACCTGGCTTCATCTCCGCGCATGTGGCGACCGTATGGCGAGCGCAAGCACACACGCAGCGAGGACGGGAGCGCTCCGGCGTCGGACGTCAAACGGACGGAAACAAATGTAGCGCGAAGACGCTGAAATTAGCTCAGGTGTTTATTACCAGGAAACAGGAAGTTTTATCTAAGACCGGGGGGAGTTTTTCCAGCATCAATAATCTCGACCACGACGTTCCTTTCAACGAATCCGGGCGGATTGTTCCACACAAAATGAGGAACGTCTCTGCAAATGGGCGTTTACGAGCTGAAAACAGGAAGTGGCTGCATGGTCTTGTTAAAGTCAGAGGGAAGGTTGCAGCCGTGACCTCCCACAGCCCAAATGACCCGTTTAGCACGAGGACGGAGGCCCGCCATCCCGGGCCTGAGCGCTCAAAGGCTCTGCCTGTTTAGCTCGCTGCTAACATTCCATTTGCTTTTTGCCCTTTCTGTTACTGTTATAGTGCTGCTGGGTGTAAAATAACTGTGTCCCGTGGGATAAATAAAGAGATGCATCCATCCATCCTGCTAAACAGCCCTGAACACACACTCTACTGGTGTGTGTTGAACACACACTCTACTGGTGTGTGTTCATAGAGGAGGCAGCTAATTGTTCTGTGATCCTTAAAATCTGGAATAAGCTGGGTTTCCCCCCCGTAGCCGCCGGTGTGGGAACAGATCTGCAGCTCCCACCGCCGTCATGGAAATAAAAGGTTTAAAAATGTCACCAATTGAAGACTCAAGGGCCCTTTTTCACCACGTGGCGCCTCCTCTGCTCACCTCAACTGTGGAATCCAGCGCTTCAGATCTGCTGCCTCAAGGTCACCAGCGAACAGGAGCCGCGCTGAAGACGTACGGCTCAGATGCTCCATCAGGAGGTGGCGGCCGCCGCTAACAGTTCCTCCTTTGAGCATAATTAACTCTTTGTTCACGTAGGAGAAAAGAAACGACCAAGAAAACCCCGCGAGGTGTGACGTGGCTCCTGCCGTACATCGGAAACTGGTTCATTTAGCAAAGATGTTCTTGTTTAATCGATGGATTCGACGCTGCTGTTATTGATAATGAAGCAAAATTCTGAAATCCCCAGATAGGAGGAGGCAAACGGAGGAGAGAGAGTGGATGCAGCCAGACTTTAAGATGCAGAGAGAATAAAACGGTCGGGTGGGCAGATAGAGAGAAACAACAGATTTATGGCGGGGAAAGATGAGGTATGGTGCCCTCTCAGGGTCATAAAGGTGGTGAATGGGACCAGAGACTTAATGGGATGGAGAAACATTGTGATTGGCTCATTATTGTGATGGAGCACATTGCCACGACAATTGGCCTTTTCACCCCCAACCTGCAGCCGTCCTTACGCACTCTACTTTTCTATGCGCCACTGCTCTGTGAACTGAGGAGGTGTGTGTGTGTGTGCGTGTGTGTGTGTGTGAGAGTGCAGAAATGGGCATTTTCCAGTGAAAGTCACAGCCTTGAAGCACATCCTGCAGTTCGGATAAATACCGAATTAGCTAGCTCAGCTCGTCCGTATCTGTCAGAGCCATGTTGGAAACACACGGCCGTCAGTGTTTTCTACAGGATTTCCCATCAGGCACTTCATCCCTTTAAGCTGCTCAGTGTTTCCTGTCACTCTCGAAGCGTGCTAGCACGTCGTCCTCCTCTGAAATACTGACTCCCTGTTTCTCTCCGTCCGCAGCGGCGCAGAGGCAGCGGAGTCTTCTGCGCCAACTGCCTGACCACCAAGACGTCGCTGTGGAGAAAGAACGCTAACGGCGGCTACGTCTGCAACGCTTGTGGGTTATACCAAAAACTACATTCGGTGAGTGGAGACGCCTTCAGGTGCAGATACAATCAGGCCAAGCGAGGCAGGTTAGCTTCAGGAGCTAGCCTCCTATGTTCCGGGAGGACCTGCCCCTCTAAACGTTGTGTTCAGCTCATATACGAGACCTAAATCACAAAGGTGGGAAGAGAATTCTTCGTAAACTGTGGTGTTTTCTTTCAGCCTCAGGGCGAACTCGGCTGCTAATTATCATTCCCCCCGCCTGCCCGATTAGCATTAGCTTGCGAAGCCGCAGTTGAAAACCTCGCACATATCCACCGTGAGGGGAAAAGTAGTTCTGATCGGGGCGGGAGTTCCGGACCAGCAGCAGTCACACCGAGCCAGCTCGCTGGAGTGAGCAATATGACGGAATTAATCAAGTCTACCACCGCAGCCTGGGGAACCTATATGGAAATCTCAAATTTAATCACCGCATGAATTACAGATGAGATAAAGAACCAGCCTGGAATTGAGTTGACTTAATATTTAGCGCTCTCACTTGAGAGCCTTTTGTTTTTTCCTTGTTTGCCTCCAGCGGAGGAGAAGCACATTTCACACTCGAGTCCACCTGTTTACCAGGATGACCAGTGTTTAGCTTTCAGAACTCTCCCCTTGTTCATTCCACAGCATTAATAACGCCGTTCATAAAGGCGTCGTGTTCACTGATCCGGACACCTTCCAGTGGACCTCCCAGGTCCTGATGATGTCCTTGGTTCCACCCATTCGTCTCATCTTCTTCTCCCATCACCTCCCAGCAGCCCCTCTGCTCCCGACAGCCCCCTCGGTGCCACGCGTGTTTTATACCTCGTAATAAAAGTTTTATATGCCCGACACACATTATTGGAAAGGATAGCAGCTAGTAAAGCACTTCAGAGTGAGGGGAGGCCGGGAAGAGTTATGAATACGGCGGGGAGACGGAGGTGTGGACGTCGATAATGAATGAGGACACACGGGCAGATGGGGGCGAGGCATTGATTAGGGGCTGGAGGGGGGCAGGAATGTTCCATGGAATAAAAGTGAAATGAAGGTTGTTGATCTCTGAGAGGCCAATCAGCGAAGATCTGAGGCTAAAAATGGCAACGCCGGCTTATTTCAATAAATAACTGCTCTGGGCTTTCACGCTGAGCTGAGAAATACCACTGACTTTAGGTGCTGGTGCGCCCCCTTGTGGCCAGGGCAAAAACCTGCCGCCGCCTCCTGCTAACTCACGTCTGCTCTCTCTCCTGCCCCCTCCAGACACCCAGACCTCTGAACATCATCAAGCAGAACAACGGGGAACAAATCATCCGACGGCGGACCCGGAAACGCCTCAACCCGGATTCGCTGTCGGCGGAGACTCCGGCCTCCAAGCAGCGCGTCACCGGCGAGGAGCGGGTGAACGGGGAGGAGTCGGAGAGAACCTGCCCCTCGGTCAAGAACCAGCAGCCGTCCCCTCTCTCGCGCTCGCCCCGATCCACGCAGGCCTTCCTGGCCAATCAGACGCTGGAGATCCACCGGCGCATGCCTCCCCTGCTCCTCCCCTCACACGCCCCTTCCTCGCTGGTCGCCGAGGGAAACGGCGGCATCGTCGAGGGGACGATCGTATCAAAGGTGGAGGGGGGTAAAGGAGGAGGGGGGTCAGAGAGAGGCAGCCCCATCGAGAAGTACATGCGTCCGTCCAAACCCTCCAGTTATTCCCCCCCAGGTTCCCCCATTGAGAAGTACCAGTATCCTCTTTTCTCTTTGCCCCTCCCACTCACCCTCTCACCTGATCTCACGCCCGAGTCTGATTGGCTGAGATTCTGGACCAAGTACAAGATGGCAGCCGCCTCCGGAGTTCCTGCCGCCATCGGTAGCATTAGCAGCCCCGCTAGCGTTGGAAATAGCACTCATTACCTGGGCGCCATGGTGACGCCGGTGCGGCATCATCAGCAGAGTTACACGGTGCCGTACTGCACCTCGCCTTACTCGCCCCTCCCCCCTCCTCCGGCGCCGCTCCATTACCCTCCCCCGCTCCACTCCCAGACCTCCTCGTCCTCGTCCTCGCTGGAGAACGACGCGCCCCTGGACCTCGCCATACGTCAGAGGGAAGCGGGAGCGCCAAAAGTGTCAACAAACGGCGCGGAGAGGCGGCGGCAGGAGTCGCCGGCGACCGAGCGGCCGAGAGAGAGCTGGAAGGAAGAGAAGGAAGTGGAGGAGCGGGCGGAGGAAGCGGGAAGCTGGAACGAGGACGCCGGGAACCGCCAGACGCTCCGGCCGACGGCGACGGCGGACGCGGCCACGCAGGACGACCTCGCCAACCGTTGCGTCCACTGCGGGATCTACTTCCTGGATGAGGTCATGTACGCCCTACACATGAGTTGCCATGGCGAGCAGGGACCATACCAGTGCAGCTTTTGCCTGCACGTGTGCGCCGACCGCTACGACTTCACCACGCACATACAGAGGGGCTTACACAGGTACGCGGACAAGACGGCGCCGGCCGCGGCCCACGGGAGGGACGGCCCCCCGCCTGGAGACGGCGCCACGGCACCGCAGACCGCGACACCAGAGACGGGGGAGGACGGCGACCGGCGCGAGGCCTCGGCGGCGTCCCGTGACGACCAAGGAAGAGAAACAAGAGGCGGCGGCGCCAACGGCGAGAGGGAAGGGAGGCGCGAGACGCCGACGGGGGAGGAGTCGGTCTCAGACAGCGGCGCTGGTACGATTGAATCCACAGAGGTCTCAGCGGATCCCAGGAACTCAACGGAGAACTCCGAGGGTAACTAACGCCTCGGCGCCACGTTCTCCTGGACCAACGAGCGTCGCGTCTCCAGGATCCCGGCTCCCCACCAACGGAACATCCTCATGCTGGAGACGGCCCCGACCCTCCGGCGGCGGGGACCCGGCAGCCTGGCGCCCGGGTTAGAGCGGTCTCATTTAGGGTGGGATGGGGGGGGTCAGCACTTAAATACAGAACCCAGCTGCTTGTGCCATGGACGGTGGACCCCGGACCGGTCCACACCTTTCAGAACCTTCCCGGCCGTCTCTCCGCTGCGTCACCCGACCCAAAACCAAAACTCCCGACGCTCCGTGGCAGCGCCCCGACACAGACGGGCCTTTTCAGCGCCGCCCACCCGAGACACTGGGGGTTTAAATGTTTGGGACTATTTGTATTTTCTCTGCAATGCTGAAAACCAGTTCCAACTGGTCAAACCGGAGCGATCCCGGTCCCACGGGTTCTCTTCGTCCTTTTGGACAGAACCAAGTGACGTTGTTTTCTACCTTCCTCCGTGCCATGATGCTAGTATGTGCCTGGCTGCCTGCCTAATAGAACAAGTATGGATTAACCGGCTTAACGTTTATAGTAATAATGAGAATAATAATACTGGGAATGAGAATTCCGATGTTTACCGTAGTTTCAAACATCCGTTGGCTGCGTTTTCTTCTGCGTTGTTTAAGACGAGTGATGAGGACCTTTTGTTTTTCGGTACTATAAAAGTAGTTTTGGGTTGTTGTTTTTTGTTCTTTGTTTTCGGGGCGTCGGTGTTGCCATGGAGACGTGTTACATGGACGAACTGTCTAACAGCGCGTGGAGACAAAAATATGAAAAAGTCCGTCCCCGAAGCGAAAAAACACGGAAACTGATGAAGGTTTGTGCTCAGAATTTCAGTCCTCAGGGGTCACATGTGTTGCACACCCCCCCCCCGCCGCCTGGCTCCGCCCCCTGACCAGGCGGGAGTTCGGGTGGTTTCGGCACGTTCCGTGTCCGTGTCCTGTCATACGTCTCCAGCAGGGGGCGACGGTCTTAATGCAAAGCTTTTCCAGAAACGTGGGACGGTACTCCGGGGACCCGCCGGGTCTCCTTCCTTTGATGTTTTTCAGTGTTTTGTTGCCGCCATGTAGCCTGTTAGCATCCCCTGTTAGCATCCCCTGTTAGCATCCCGAGTGTTTGACTTGCTAAGAATCTACAGACAATAATGAAGAAGTGCGTCGCTGAGCGCTCCAACATTTAATATGCAAATCAGTGACCACACGTTTGACAACGCCGGCCTTCAAATTTGACTGCTCCCGCGGGTGGACGAGGAGCAGCGGAGAAGCGGTCGTGTTTATTTTTATAGAGAGATTGATTCTGCCGGCGTCAACGGGCCAAAAACAAACAGAAGGAGGACGACTCAAGAGTTATTTTTCTATTTTTGTCCAAAACTCCACTCAGTGCCTGATTTCACCGGCGAGGTTCCTCTGGACGGAGTGATTGTGTCCAACCTGTTGGGTCTTGTAGGGACGATGGACACAGACAGAACCCAGACCCACGCGTTGCTACGCTAACCAGTGTCAACCTTATTTTGTGTTGTTTTTTTTTTGCATGTACACGTGCCTCAAACTTTTGTATAAATATTTAATATCGTGGAGATGTTCTCTGCTGCGCCTGGCGTTCCGTTTGCTGTCAGGTCACCATAAGTGCCATATCACGGGAGCGGCGTTGCGGTTCACACGAAGGAGTCTTGCTAGCAGCCTTTAGCATTTGTTTGTTTGTTTGTTTAATCGGTAAGGGAAAACAAAACCTGTCAGATGTACTTGCTTCATGCCTTTATGTGGGTCTCCTCTGTGCTAATGGAGAGAACATTGAACGCATCACGGCTGCCTATGGGAGCCTTCACGGACGCGTCCTCGTCCCGGCTTTGCGTTTGTGTCCAATGCTAATTGTGTGGACGGGCTCCGATTGTGTCTCTCAGTTGTCCCGCTTTCAGCCTGTAGCCACGTAGCCCCCGACCCTCGCCACCCTCGCCAGCGCGCTCGCCGTGCCTGTACACGTTTAAAAACACTACGAAACTCTCCGGAATTATTAGCGTCATTCAGAAACGGACACCTCGTGACAATCACCGCTGCAACACAAAAGCCGAACAAAGAAAGATGGTCCCGCTCGGACTTCTGGGTACTTCCCCGTTTCCATGTTGCGCTCGTCAAATGAAGGATAACGACGTGGATGAGATGGAGGTGACCGGCTGGCTCCACCGTAATGCCGACGCACGACTGACAAAACCAGTTCTAAAAAATAAAAGCCTCTGGGGGGGGAAGGGGGGGCGTTTACATTCTCTGATGTAGCAAAAAAAAGGGACTGAGGGACAGGAAGACGGTGCCTTTGGGGCAGAAGGAGGGCCACCCCCCGTTTAATCCTCCCTCTGACACCCCCCAACCCTCAGCTCCTGTCTTCCACAGCCACCCGTCCTTTGTCGGGGGGGGGGGGGGGGGTTCCTGCCTGTAGGACTGTGGCTCCGCCCTCTTCTAAATAGGAGTCTGTTTGTTTGCCTGTTTACATTGAAGCGCCTCCTGCGTGTCCGTGGGGCGCCTGCACTCCATTTGTTGAGTTCTCTTGCCAAGGAAGGGACGACACACACCAGCGATGGTACGGATCCAGCACACATTATGGGATGTGCTAACTCTGGGAGGTGGGGAGTGGAAGGCCAGTCTTCGTGGTCAGACGCATCAGTTCTGGACTCTTTATCGATACATTTTAGGTTTTGTTTGGTCTCAGTTGAAAGGCTTTTATAGAACCTTTTTTTTTAGGGTTTTCCTCATGTTGTATTTTATTCTGCTACCTTTCTATACGTTATTGTTTGTAGGTTTGTTTCATGCAAAAAAAAAAATCTATATATATATATTTCAACGACATATTTTGACAGCCAAGAAAAAAGTTTGTTACACAGCTAAACTTGAAGAAAAATGTCGAGGATGACAAGCGATAATAATTAATAAAAGTAATAACAAACCAGTAATTGATGGATCCTGGTGTTCCTTTTGTATTTTTAATTGTGCAAATGAGAGAATTAGCGGCTTGGGCGAAACACTCACACCTTCTATAGGCTACCAATTACTTCCCCAAGTTCTCCCCAGCTGTGCATCTATATATACGCTACGTGATACGGAACGTGCACGTTTCCGTACTTTCTCAGACTTGGACGGCTGCTACTACCCATCGCTGTTCAGTCTTTGTGCGAACAGGAAGGACATTTTCCACTTTCCTGCATTAACCACACCCCCTCCTGACTCCTCCCATTTCTGAGCGATCCCGCGACGGTTCTCCATGCGAGAAAAAAAAAGTTTCTCCTGGATAAAATGTCGAGAATAAGCTGCCAAACAAGGAACACAAGGTAAAACTAGCCGTCCAGTTCGTCCTCGTCCATCTGGCTACAGCAGATTGGCGTCATTTGGCGGATCTGTACGTTTCCCTAACACAAAGTTCCAACAGTAACTGACCTTTTGTTCTACAGATTGTCTGGCTGGGTTAGCTCTGGACATTGAGCGATAAAAGGCCATTTTGTCTGTGCGACCCCTTCGACCTTTCCTTAAAGACCACGCCAAGGCTCCGCTCTGAGTCTGGCCGCTCGGGGCGACCGCCCTCTTCACCTGAAGCGACAACTTCCTACCTGAGACGAAAGACCTGCTCTGCTCTCTGTGGTGTGGCGTCTCTAAATACTCAGGTTAGCGCGAATATGAAGGTAGCCTAGCGCTCCGCGACGCCGGTTTACCGCCACAGCACCTCATTACCTCAACTCCTGGTGGCAGAGTTGAGAGCGCCGGCTCACCACAGGCTCATTTCTCTGCACAACAAACCATGCAGAAATCATTATGAGAGCATATTTTAACCGCCCCATAACCCTCCTCTGGGTGCAAACTTTGACGAACTTAATCAGCGTGGCGGCGCTAGCTGTCGCAAAACAAAGGCTCCTAATCGCTAACCTATATCACGTTTAGCATGATCAGGTTATCTTTGCGTTTATAATCTGAATATTGATTTGGAGTGATTCTATTATCTCAATAGCCTGCAGTGAAATTGGGAGAGAGAGAGAGAGTGTGTGTGTGTGTGTGTGTGGACTAGAATAGCAAACAGCCCGGCGTCTACTGGAGAGGTCAACACAGGCGGTTGCAGCTGCACATAATTATGAAGCTGTTCAAGGCAAAAGAGCAAAAATAAAACAATCAGGAATGAGGGACCCACTTCCTGCGTTCACCCCCCCAACGCGGCTGCGCTCATGTTCTCCTGCTCCGCCTCTTAACACCGTCCCCGTGTGCCGCCGCCCCGCCGCCTGTTTAAACATCGTCTGTATTTATCGCAGTTTCATTATTATGGATGAATTCTCCGACGGTGTTGACAAAGGCTTTGACTCCGAGTGTGTGTGTGTGTGTGTGTGTGTTTTTGTGTGTGTCCAGAAAGAAATTCTGCAGGGCTGTAGAAGGCTAGCCAACAAGCTGCCAAAGCTAAATGTCATGTAATTCACGCCGATCCCGATTTGACGCGAGCCCGAGAAGTGTAAGCAGGAAGATCTTCTACCCGTACGGCACCGTCTCATCCGGAAGCACCGTCTCATCCTGAAGCACCGTCTCATCCTGAAGCACCGTCTCATCCGGAAGCACCGTCTCATCCGGAAGCACCGTCTCATCCGGAAGCACCGTCTCATCCGGAAGCATCGTCTCATCCGGAAGCATCGTCTCATCCGGAAGCACCGTCTCAGGAAAAAATGGAGGTCAAAACACAAACTGCACAAATGTGCAGGAATTTTCCAGGTGAATAAACTTCCGGGCGTCTTGGAGGCCAAAGCACCTGTTGGAGGGTCCAGACTTGGCTGAAGGTTCAGGGTCGACATTTAGATATGACTGGTGGTGTGTGTGTGTGTGTGTGTGTGGGGGGGGCTCTGGTGGTTCCTGGTGTTAAAGTGCTGCATTGGATGTAAGGAGTTGTTACGCTATGACCTTTGACCTCTTGAGATAGAGAGTTGCCGACCACCTGCATCACCAGATCCAGGGAGAGTTGTAGGGTTGGGAACAGGAAGTCCTCACAAAGATAGCACAGCCATGAAATGAAGCAGTGACCACTATTTCAGCAGAGGAGTGATGCCTCCTCCCCCTCCTCTTCCTCCTCCTCTCCCCCCTCTCCTTCCTCTCTTTCCTCTCACTCTCCTCCCTCTTCTTCCTCCTCTCACTCTCCCTCCCCCCTCTCCCTCCCCTCCCCCATCTCACTCTTTTTCCCTCCTCTCCTTCCTCTCCCTCCTCTTCCTCTCTCTTCCTCCTCTCCCTCCTCTCACTCTCCCTCCCCCCTCTCCCTCCCCTCCCTCCTCTCCCCCTCTTCCTCTCTCTTCCTCCTCTCCTCTCCCCCCTCTCTCCTCCTCTCCCTCTCTCCCTCCCCTCCCCCCTCTCCCTCCTCTCCTTCCTCTCCCTCCTCCCTCCTCTCCCCCTCTTCCTCCTCTCCCCCTCTCCCTCCCTCCTCTCCCCCCTCTTCTCCTCTCCCTCCTCTCCCTCCTCTCCCCCTCTTCCTCCTCTCCCCCTCTCCCCCTCTTCCTCCCCTCCCTCCTCTCCCTCCCTCCTCTCCCCCTCTTCCTCCCCTCCCCTCCCTCCTCTCCCCCTCTCCCTCCTCTTCCTCCTCTCCTCCCCTCCCCCCTCTCCCCCTCCCTCCTCTCCCCCTCTTCCTCCCCTCCCTCCTCTCCCTCCTCTCCCTCCTCCTCCCCCCTCTCCCTCCCCTCCTCTCCCTCCTCCTCCCCCCTCTCCCCCCTCTCCCTCCTCTCCCTCCTCTCCCCCCTCTCCCTCCCCCCTCTCCCCCTCTCCCTCCTCTCCTCCCCTCCCCCCTCTCCCTCCCCTCCCCCCCACCCTTCTACATGCTGTTTCTGATCGATCTGCCTCAGTTGTCTGTAACAGTGACTGTTTTTGCCCCCTGACTCTTTATCTCAGGTGTTTCTTTTCTCTTCAGACTCAGTTTCTGCTCGATATTAAACTTTAATAGAGTTCTTGCTCATCTGTATGGGGAGTGTTTGGCTCTTCTGGGAGGCTGCCCCCCCCCCCCCCCCCCCCCCCCCCCCCCCCCCCCCCCTCTTTCAGCTGCTGCATATCATGAATCTTCAGATTGTTTCTCGTGACTGTGAGGCGCTAACAACGCTAACGCAACATCGATGACGCCGGCCACTGGTCTCCCTGGGAAACGCCCTCGGAGGGATGGAATTCCATTAAAGTTGCTCAGAAAACAGTTGCAGCTCGGGATTCTTGTCAACCTGCAACGCTTGATCTCGATTTTGAAGCAGAATCCTCGTTGCTCTTGGTGCACGTGCTCAATATTGACTAAACGCTACGTTAAACGATGAAATGTTCGGCGTAGCATTAAACACCGTTGTTGACGTCCTACGTCAAAAGGCTAAAAAGGCTACTTTGGTCTGTTTGCAAACTTTTCTCACACAGAGCTGCAGAAAAGTGAGCTAAATAAATGGATTCAAATGCCCTAAAACATCTCATGTATCATTGAAGCAGAAGTAAGGAGCACGCTAACGCCACGGCGCAACGGAATGAATAAATGAGAAGCTAACTTGGAGGCAGCTGCGAACAAAAATGGATGAGGAAAAGCACCTTTCACGTATGTGTGCGCGCGTTATTATCGTTGATCTTTGAAAACACCGTAGCCGTGTTTGGCTCCAGATAACGACATAAACCAGCCGATGCTCAGCGTGGTGCTGCTAGCGCGCTGTGAGACCCCCATGGATCCTGCAGTGATCGACGCGCCAGCTGATTCAATCTCTTCAGCCTCGTATCGGCACCGAGCCAATGGCGGTTTTACTCTCTTAATCAACTCACTAATTTCCTTAATGAATAGCTGGTATACATTCCATAGTAGCTTTAGGTGACTGATTTCACCCCGCCTCCCAACATATCCACCCCCCCTGGTGGCTCACTCTATTGACTCTATCAACTCTATTGACTCACTGCCCCACCCCCCCCCCCCGAGTCAGGAATATGAAGACTATCAAAGATAATCCCCATTAATAACTCAATTTTTTTATTTTTTTTATTTTTTTTATTTACTCCATCAGGAAGTGAAATTGCACCTTTGGCCCCCAAATGCCCCCAACAGGAGGTTCTGGTGCGGACGGATCTTCTCTGGGTTTATTAAAGGTTTCCTCCTGAGTTCAATCTGACAGGAGAGCAAACATGAACAAGCAACAGCGATACTGGACCGTGGCATTAACCCTCGATGAACCAGAAGCTCACCGTATCTACGGCAACCACAGTGGCCACAGAACTACTGCATGGCGGCTGGAGAGAAACTGGCACAGGTGTTGCTGACTGGATTGTGTTGATCACATCAGCTCGGCGGCTGCTGACATGCTAACAGAGATGCCCAGTAGCAGGAATCTACGTGGAGCTCAGATGTTCTCATGGGTCTCCAGGTTCTTCAGCACTGGAGACCCTATATGTCAGAGTCCTGGTGAGCGTTCTAGAGACCTGAAGGTTTGCTATTTAAAGGGGCTGCGACCCGCCTGCTGATCCAACTTCCTCCAAAAACCACTTTGCAGCACAGCTCCTCTGCATTGGGTGTCTGAGGGAATCAGTGTCACTCCTCCTGCCAGGGACGCTGCTCCGTACCTGAGGTTATTCCCTGCTCAGCCCTCCGGAGCACAGCCGAGCGGCCAAATATAACTTATGCCAGCTGAAACCAGAGTCTGACTGGAGCGGACCTGACAGGGTTGGTATTCTGGAAAATGGGAGCCTTACCTGGACGCATAACAGAACACAGTCCAGATATGCTCGACAAAACGCAGGCGAGGTAAAATACCCACGCTGCACTGCTCCGCTGCAGAGGATCCAGAGACGGAACCTGCGGAGCCGCCGCCGTCGTTTCCCTTCATTCAGCTGCATCTTCTGCTGGCCCAGACGGAGCGGCACAGTCTCCGTGTTCTGCTGCACACGAACTCTGAGTGAGGAGTGAGGAGCCTGTGGGAACCTGAGAGAACCTGAGAGAACCTGAGGGAACCTGAAGGAACCTGAGAGAACCTGAGGGAACCTGAGAGAACCTGAGGGAACCTGAGAGAACCTGAGGAACCTGAAGGAACCCGAGGGAACATGAGAGAGCCTGAGGGAACCTGAGAGAACCTGAGGAAACCTGAAGGAACCTGAGGGAACCTGAGAGAACTGAGGAAACCTGAAGGAACCTGAGGGAACCTGAGAGAACTGAGGAAACCTGAAGGAACCTGAGAGAACCTGAGGGAACCTGAAGGAACCCGAGGGAACATGAGAGAGCCTGAGGGAACCTGAGAGAACCTGAGGAAACCTGAAGGAACCTGAGAGAACCTGAGGAACCTGAGAGAACTGAGGGAACCTGAAGGAACCTGAGAGAAACTGAGGGAACCTGAAGGAACCTGAGAGAAACTGAGGGAACCTGAGAGAACATGAGAGACCCTGAGGGAACCTGAGGGAACCTGTCTCGTCCACAGTGTTTACAGAGGTCAACAGCACCTGCCAATCACACCAGTTATCAGGCGTCTTCTACTGGATTCGATCCACTCAAATATGCGCGTGAAGGTAAGAAAGGATCGTTTCCACACCAGGAGGAAGCAGGACGGCGTCGTCTTCAATCGGACGGGCGAGATGAGGATGTTCCATTATTTACCTGCTGCTGTAGTGTCGGGGGGGGGGGCAGTGGCAGGAGGATGGACCTCCCCTCACGTCATCATCCATTATTCAGAGCAGCTTCTGGTCAAGCCGTCTGCAGGTGTTAGCGTTAGCTGCTAGCTCTGCTGGTGAGATGACAGAGTTCCCCTGGTTCTTCCCCCAGAGAGAACCAGAGAGAACATTAACTACCGTAGCCTCCACTGTGACCAAAGCTACTCAAATATCATGTTTTATTTATTTTGGGGGGTTGGTGGAACAGATTAGTGAGGCGTTCGGGCGTAGCAACAAGATGACTAGATGACTAACAGAGCTACGGGATCAATTCCAGGACTATCAGTGTCAATACGTCAGATGATTGATCACTGATGGCTAACTCCTGTCAGGGTCATCATTAGCTTAGCACTGGGAAACAGAGTATATAAGAGGATATTCATCAAAGTTAGACATTTCTAACAACTCTCTTCACTGGACAGGTTAATAACACTTTACTCAGGCACATTATGAGAAGAAGGGGACATAAAAATGATTAAAACCGGACATTTTTGAGCAGAACCAGAGCCGGGAAGCAGCTGCAGAGCATTACGAGCTGCTGTTAAAAACACTGAGGAACGTGAACAGAACATTTTGGTTTGTGCCGATGATCGGTGACACCTGGCAGATTAGCCTGTTAGCCTGGGAACCACGGCTGTGTTTGGCTGCTGTCTGCGGCGCCTCTCCTACAGTTAGCATCGCATCCATAGCTACCGTTCTCAGGCTGTCCCCCCCCTTCTTCCCGAAGGCCCAATCAAGCCCAGTAAGCTTTTCAGAGAGGCGCAGAGAGGGAGAATTTGCAATTGAAAGGGAACGCTTAAGTGATGATAGCGGATGAGAAGAGGAGGAGAGACATTTGGGAAGGGAAGAGCAGGGAAAGAGGAGGTGAGGTGAAAGATGGAGAGAGACGAAGGAGGAGCATGACGGAGAAAAGGGAAAAATAGAAATTAGGAAGCAGCGACGTGAACTAGAGCGGTCCCAGCACTGAAGGTGTTTTAGAGCGCCGAGATGGGGGGGGGCAATGCATCAGCGGGAGTGAAGAGTGAATAAAGGAAACAGAGAGGGAGCGGCGGGAATGATAACGAGCCATGAGGAATGGGGGGGCATTAGGAAGGAGCCAGGGGGAGATAGAGGAGTGACGGATGGAGGAAGTCGGCTCAAAAGGAAACAGGAGGGTGAAGAGTGAGGACAAGATGACAGAGCAGATATACCAGTGGACCCCCCCCCCCCCCCCCCCCCGTCCTCTTTTCTAATTCTCTAATAATTTTTCGATCCCATTCGCTTCCTCCTCCAACAACTTTTTCTCACCTGCTGACAGCCTCATTTTTTCCTAATCTCCACACGCCGACTGCTTAATTCATATTTCCGAAGGGCTCGCTTCATTTTTCCCACTGGGGCGTCCCCAGAAAGATGGCAGTTTCTGGACCAACTCCTCCTCCGACGGCGATGAAGGAACCGAGCACGTGGGCGACCGGAGGCCACGGCGCCACCAGCGAATCCTGAAGAAAGGGTCCACAAACGCCACAACAGTCTGCTCAAACACAGCCTTAAGTGGTGAGGCGTTCGGGTACGCTCGGATTTTTGACAAGCCAAATCAAAGACAGAATAAAGAATCACTTCTTTTTTGCCTATTTTGCAGATAAACTGGACCAAATCGTCGTTTGCTTCCAATGTAGAACTTCAATGGCAGCAGGGATTAAATTGGACTATTCTGAGACACGGAGTAAACAATCCCAACAAGCACCAAATGTGCGCTTCATCGGTGTCCAACACTGCGGAACACTGGCAGCCAACGCTCCTTCGTCATGGGAACAGTTTGACTCTTCGCTCGTACTAGGAGATCTGATCGCGTCCAGAAGCGCCAATGTTGACTCTGCAAATAAAGGAGAAAAAAGGCAGCGGAGCGGCAGCATCCGTCCAGCTCCGTGTTTACTCCGTGTTTACTCCGTGTTTACTCCGTGTGAGCTGTCTGAGTTCTTCCATGAACAGACGATTCCCTTTTATGTGTTCGAGATTTCAAAACCGACACTAAAAAACAATCAACAATATCCCATTTAAGGCAACAGTTCCCATCCCAAATGTTTATCCTGAATTGTTTTCTATTCGGGGTCATGCACAGACGTGCACGTGCACCAGCACGTGTGCACGGTGCACAAGAGGAACCAGCTTTTCTCTCCCATTTGACCCCAGAATCATTAAATCCAATTCTGCACGAACGCCTCCGTCGACGCCCTCGGAGAAATGCTAACGTGCGGTTAGCATGCTTTCCATTCAAATTTGCAATTCAAGCATTAAATAATAATAAATGGTAATTAAACGAGAGATTGAATTCGCGGCAGGATAAAAGTTTTCCGTGTTTTTGAACCGTCAACCTCCGGAGAGCCTCCTGTGGCGGAAAAGTTGTTTTGGAGAAAAGTTTTGGAACTGCTATTTCAGTCTCTCCTGGAACAATCAGCCCTCTTTAAAAATAGATGGCGGAGAGCGCCCGTCTGGGGTGGGAGAAGGAAAAGGAAAGAAAAAGGCCAAAGAAAGAGCGCGGCGGGACGGGGGGGGAGGAGTTCGGGACAGGTGAGGCGTGAAAACCAGAATAAGAGTTAGGAAACGTGAGGAAGGGGAGTTTTAAAAGAAGAAGAAGACAATTAGTCCCACCTGCAGACGCCCTGGGTCCATTTGGAGAAACAGCCCAGTTTGGTTCAGTCGGAGCGGCCGGGCTGGTCCCGCTGAAGGCCCTTACGTGGTTGTTATTGGGCTCTGCAGCATGGCGGCCAGCCGTCTCCGTGGAAACACAGCAGAAATGCTCCAGGACGCCACGAGGGCTCGACCAAAAGTGTCCCTCCAGCTAATTTAACCCCTGGACGACCAGTTTCACTGAACTACTGAGCTCTGTCCCCCAGCTGATGATGATTTAAAGGTCTTCAAAGATCTTTTAAACAGGCCGGGGGAGGGGACTGGAGGTGAACCCAAGGGGCCAGACTGAGATGGTCTGGACATGTCCTGAGGTTGGACATAGGTCAGTAGAAGGATGCTGGGATGGAACTGGCAGATGGGAGGCCTGAGGAGGACCAGAGAGGAGATTTATGGACAAAGGACAGCCGTGAAGTTGGTTTGAGAGGGGAGGATCGGGGGGGGGGATCCACGGTGGCGACCCCTGGAGGGACACTTAAAAGCAGAACAATTGCAGCCGTCTGAGACCAAAACTCGACCTCGTCTCAGACTGGCCTCCAGAAGGTCTCGACATTAAATCAAAGCCTAACTCAGGAGTTGCTGCGTTTCAGCCACCTCTCAAATCTGTCCACACCGAAATGAGAAATAAGAAAAGCTAAAGAAATGCCCCGGAAGTCAGACGAGGCTGGATGAGAAGACGCACCTGCAGGGGGGCGTAAAGAGAGCAGTGACTCAGAGGCGATGCTAACATTAGCCTCACGTCCAGCGTTAGCGACACCCTGAGCTGCATTTCTATAAAAATGTGACAGCTGAGCTGTAAACAGCCTAAATAGCAGTGAGAGAGGGTTGCTGCCACAGACAGAGGCTTCTGTCTCTGTCTGTGCCTCTGTCTGTCTGTCTTTGTGTCTGTGCCTCTGTCTGTGCCTCTGTCTGTGCCTCTGTCTCCGTGTGTCTCTGTCTGAGTCTCTGTCTCTGGCTGTGTCTGTCTGTGTCTCAGTGTCTCTGTCTGTGTCCCTGTGTCTCTGTCTGTCTGTCTCTCTGTCTGAGTCTCTCTGTCTGTGTCTGTCTGTGTCTCTGTCTGTCTGTGTCTCTATCTCTCTGTGTATCTGTCTGTCTCTCTGTCTGTGTCTCTGTCTGTCTGTGTATCTGTCTCTCTCTCTGTGTCTCTGTCTGTCTCTCTGTCTGTGTCTCTGTCTGTCTGTGTATCTGTCTCTCTGTCTGTGTCTCTGTCTGTGTCTCTGTCTCTGTCTGTCTCTGTCTGTGTCTGTCTGTGTCTCTGTCTGTGTCTCTATCTGTCTCTCTGTCTGTGTCTCTGTCTGTCTGTGTATCTGTCTCTCTGTCTGTGTCTCTGTCTGTGTCTCTGTCTGTGTCTCTATCTGTCTGTGTCTCTATCTGTGTCTCTGTCTGTGTCTCTGTCTGTGTCTCGTATCTTATCTGGGTTGGAAAGGTCATGGCGATCTCTTCCACGCTTTGCAGGTCTTTGGCAGGAGGACATCAACCATCTGCGTCCTCTCGTCTGTGTCTGCTGACAGAGGTGGCGCCCGAGCTGTGGAGGACGGGAGCGGCCTACAGAGCCACCGATGCTAACGTAGCCGGGCGTGGATTCGTTTGTCGTACATAAGAGTCGTGAGAAACTTTGAGCTGCTGGACTCTTCATTTATGAGGACAGTGGGGATAGAAACAGGCAGCCCAGACCAGCAACAGCCCGACTGTCTGACTGATGCCTCTGGAATAATGTCACCTGTGTCTGCAAATGCACCAGTCAAGCTAGGAGGACTCCCGTCCTCCCGTCCTCCCGTCCTCCCGTCCTGGTGTTTGGAGCGAAGAGGCCGCTACTGTGCGGAAACGCCTGAGCTAAAACGTGGCTGAAAGCGTTGCCCAGCAAGTCGTGGGTACCAAACAACTCCAGATTTTGTGCCTCGTTACCACGGAAACGTGCAGCATAGCTCGAACGAGGGTCTCCGTGGAAATTGAATTGGGCACGGCGGGTGCACCGGTGCCTCAGACGTGGCAATTCCTACATTCTGCTCAATGTGGGGGGAGTCGATACGGGCGATTAGAAGGGCGGGGACGTTATATAGGTGTCAGGTGTCCCCTGTCCCCCTGTCCCTCCTGCTCCTGTCGTCCCTCCAGCATTTCCTGTGCCACCTGACAGCAGTGGTTCATTTAAGCCGCTCCTTTGGTCGCTGCCCAACAGCTCAGGACCACAGGTGGAGATCTGAGGGTTGATTGACAGGTGAATCAAGAACATCGAGAACCATCGCGGCCCCGCCCGACAGACACAGGGGTGCAAAATAAATCGCTCGGTCGCAGAAAAACTCTAAACATCTCCGCAGCAGCCGTCAGTGCAAATAAAGTGTCGCGCAGTCAAACCGCACCAACCAATCTCTAATTGTCATTTAATGGGGGGGGGGCTCATTGATGTGCACCACTGCTGTGAAATCAATAATAATTCAGTTTCCCTGTTGCTTCCAACACTGAATCCATCCCAGTGTTTAACTTGTTTTTCCAATTATTTGCCCGTCTCACTGGGGCGTCTCAGAGGCTACAGGAAGTTGCCCGTGATGTTTTCGGCAATGGGTTCTGGTTCACTTCCTGTGGCCATGTCTTGTGGCTTGTGCACGTGGATGGAGCTGTCAAACTTCAGCAACAACCCGCCACAAGCTCAACTCCGCCTGCTAAGTAGCCTCATGCTAGCTAGCATGTTGGCTCCAACAGGACGTGTGATAACAAAGTTTCCTCTCTCAAATGAAATGCGCAGCGCCGGCGACGGAGACAATCGTGTCAAATCATCTTCGGAGACAATTAAAGTCTTCACACACCCCCACTGATGAGGCAAAGATGCAGAATCAAATGTGCCGTTTAAAATCAAATCAGACGTGCCGTTTTATGAGAAACGACTCGTTAGGGCTTTTAATCAGTGGCTGGGGGAGGAAAATGTGCACTGCGCAAAATGTGTGTTTAAAACTTCTCCTCTGCTCAGATATTTTTCCAGGTTTTGATATAGAAACAATTCAAATTTGTCCACATACACATGAACTTCAAACGGTCGCTAATCAGAGTTAGCGCTCTGCATAATATAAAGAGTCTTCTTTGGACCAGGTTTCCACCTCAGCAGTGATTCACGACCCCTCAGATCACAAAGTGGGCAAACGTCCGAGCTAATCGTCATCCTTTCGCATTGCGGGGCAGCATTGTTTTGATTGCTGCTGATGCAGCTTTAATGAAAAGGTCATTTCGCCACCAGTCTCAGGGGGTCACAGGAACAATGAACTGCAAAAGAGTTAATTATCATTTTTATGTCTGCAATAAAAGCAATTATGAGCCGTGAATGGACCAAAGTGAGTCCTGCCGGCACCAAAAGTGTACAGCAACACAAAGAACACATATCTGAATATGTGTGACGTTGATAAGTGCCCGTTCAGGGCTGTAATCAGTGTCTGCACACACACACACACACACACACACACACACACACACACACACACACACACTCCTACCATTGTGGTGACTTCCACAGACATTATACATTACCCAGCTTACTCTAACCATCCCAACTAACCCTAACTAAAAACTAACCCTAACCTAAAGAGCATGCCTTAACCCCAAACAGTCCCACTAGTAGAATGCAGACCTTGGTGCTCAAAATGTAGTAAATGTGAACACACACACACACACACACACGTGACCCTGCCATTTTCTCTGATTGTGTGATGGATGAGCCTATTGATGTTCCATATGGTTCATCTCTGGGGTTATATTGCATTGATCCAATAATGTGTGTACGTGTGTGCGTGCACGTGTGTGTTTTCTATTGGTTTTACATTAGCATGTGCTGTGCATGTAGCGGAGAGCACGGTGCAGTCTATCTTACAGCATGTCAGACATGGAAATGCGCATGGCTGATCTGTGTTTGTACATGTATGCGCGCACGCGTGTGTGTACGTGTGTGTGTGTGACCTTCTGCCATTGATTAAAGCCAAAGCGTGATTGGAATAATCAACGGGCTGTCAGGGGGTTGTTGCTGCAGCATTCGTTAGGCTGTA